>NC_092417.1:115657859-115958038 GCF_040894005.1 Engystomops pustulosus
GAGACAAAGTAACAGTATAAAAGGACATAAAGATGGGAAGGATAGCAGAAGCATCAAGGGTAAGGGAAATGTAGAAAGAAAAGTGCCCAACTGAGTAGGAATGGAGAAAGTGTGACATGGAGATCCTGCAGCCCTGACAGTATCAGACTTTCTTTTTAAACCCAGACAGTTCCCTCGTGTATTGTTTTGGTGCCTGGAACATATAGTGTAGTTCCTCATTCCAGTTGAGTCTCGCCTCTGTTACCGTGAATCCTTCATCAAGTAATTTTTCTCTATAATTTTCTCTAGTCGCAGTTAATGTTATATCCTGGTTCCAGATGCGGCCTTAATTTTGTATGCTGCTCCTGGTTTCTGCTCACTTTAACACTCAATTTACAGGAGTAAATGCTGTTCCCAGTAACTACAGGACCTGTCTCCCTGTCAGCCATCCTAAACATTTAGTTGATATGTATGTGTCACTCTGCTGGAAAATCAAGTATTCCAAAGTGGCCATTCATATCAATGAGATGTCTGTGTAATGCAGGTTAAAGGGGTATTCCCACAAAAACAAGTTTCTTAAATGTACTCAAGACAACAAAATAACACATATTTTCTACTTCATTGTTATTAACAAAAATACAGCATCTCCCAGATATAAGCCCTACCTGTCTTTATCCGTCCTGCTGTGCACAATTTCAGTTGCCCCTAGACATGACCCTGTAACTTCAGACTAATCCCGCCCCCCGCGGCCCAGGACAGAGCTCACAGACACTCACTTCCTGCTGGCAAACAGCATATTGTGAGGAGAGAGAAGCTGCAAGCTACAGGCAGATACATTCTTTGTCTGGGGAGGGAGAAGAGATATGTAACAGAGCTGACATTGTGTAATATGCAGTTGAAGGACCTCATCCTCTCTCATCTCTGATCTGTATCATCTCTCATTCTATGTATCAGATACTAGTACAATGTTCAGAAGGTAAGTGAAAGTGTATATAAAACTGTACCCTGATAATCTTACCACATTGTCAGCTCACAGAACTAAATGCATCATAATGTGTCTGCTTAGAGAGCCCCCCCAACACACCCTGGAATATTACACTGACCATCACTAAGTAATAGGAGCTAAAACAACACTAAAATAAAAATAACACTGAGTAAAATTGTAAAGTAAGGGGTTAAAATGATCTTTATTGTGTACACATGATTAAGGGATTGAGATTTGAGAACTATCTCTCGTGGGAAAACCCCTTTAAGGAAACAGAGCCCCCAGAGTGAAGGACACTGTTTGTAACTTGTACTTAGAAGCAGAGGGTGTCCATTTTTTATAGCCACATAATTCCTAAACTGAACATAAGAAACTGTGTTTTTTAACCTGGACCCCCCCCCCCCCTCTTAAGTAATTCTAGAATCTCTGTAAAAGAAGAGCTCTTATTGGGGGAGCACCGACAGATGCTATAATAATTTCTAAGATCTACATCAGTTGAATTATCTCAGCGGTCTGCCTGTACAACAGTAAAGTCAGCTACAAAAGGCAGTAAATATTAAAAGAATGTAACATTATGTTGAAAACAGCCCCTTTGGAGCAAATTATCTCTACAACAGATATAAGTTGCTTTGTGTTCTGTCAAAATGTGTGTTAGACTGCTTTACATTTTTCTTAATAGCTTCAAAAACATTAACCTCATGAGGCATCGAGGAGACTGCAATAAGCTCTTTTCAAAATCATTACAACTTTCTTTGAAGTCCCATAGGGTTAAAAATATTACATTTAGTGATTTTATCACGGGTACTTGAAACATCCACATTGTGTAATTATGCAGTGATCAGCAAGCTTTGCATTTTAATTAGGACATTGCCGTAATGAAACCATCCCACTGCTTTCCAAGCGGCCTATCCGGCTGAAAGGTCTATTTACTAATTGGATGTTAGAAAACATATCCCTGACATTGCTATGCAGGTAGGCTCACATTTGTTTGACTGTATTATGTTCTGCAGTCATATTTGATTTGCCTAATTAGTGCTAATAATTTAAAAACGGCGTGGTGTTCCCAAGATCCTGCTGTTTATTAGAGAAATAGCTGTTTCATTAACAGATATTAAACAGAACTAACAGCCAGTGACATTCCACTACAGGCTGCTCTCAAGAAGTGTCGGATTCGCTAAGTACAAGGGCAAACAAATGCCCTGCGTCACTGCTGATATTCCTATTACATATCTTTAGCTTTTATTTCCTGTTAAACTTTGCTTTATTAGAAAATAAAGAATTAATCCGAGGTTAGGATATATTATTAGGATTATTATTGAATTTAAATATTTTTACAGTATACCAGACTTTTATGACTTCACTAAATAAGTGAAACCATTGGGTCCCACATTTAACCTTTGGAAATGTAGCTAATAATCATAATATCAATGAATACTGTATACTCCTACTACCAAATATGGCATAATTAAAGGTTGGATCACAATATGGAAACATCTGAGAATTGTAAGAGTCTGTTCTTAGACCACAGTTAGGCCTCTTTCCGATGACCATATGTGGTGGCCGTATGCAAGCTGTACGAAAGTCAGCTAACATACAACCGCAATATAAGCACTGTACTGTATGGTGAGCACAAATGTATATTGCCGTACCATGACATTGGCAGAAAAAAGATATAGCATGCTCTATCATTCGCCGTATGTACGGCCCACCAGAGGAGCGAACATCCCTCCTCCTCTCCAACTAGGACGTAGAATAAGTCTGTGTGAAAGAAGCCTTAAAGGGAACATGTCACCAGTCGCATGGCTGTTAAACCCCCAAACATACCTTACCTTAGTAATTGTTTTCCAGATAAGTCCTTATAATGATTCTGAGCTGGCCTCTTGATGAAATATCAACTAATATTCATGGGCAGGTCGCAGTCAGTTGGGTGGGGATGAGGGTAGAGCAGTGAAGCGCTCATCAACCCACCATGACTGGTGCTACAGTTCTCACAGTTTTCATAAAGTATACAGTATGTAGCATATCAATCATTGTAGGTTTAACCCACAGATTGTATCCCGGAAATATTTTTGAGAATTTGCAGTGTTTACATCTCATATCTTACAAGACATGTCTTTAATAGAATATTTGCACAGTACTTATGCTTATTTTATACTACAACCTGATTCTTATGTTTACTTAGATTTATGCAAACTAAACTTTTTCAGACAGCCATGTTATGGATCATTAAGTGGAGTCCTAAAATGTCTTACATATAGGTGTGTGAACTTTCTACTAGCCTTGTATGTCACAGTATAGTACAGTATTATTTCTTTGAAGCATTATCCCTAGGGTAGAATATTTCCATATGCAAAATTCTCCAGAGCTGCACCTATTTTCTGGAATGCACTACCTCAGACTATCAGGCTAATACCTAACTACCAAACTTTCAAAAATGGCCAAAAATATCACCTTTTCAGGAAGGTCTATCACATTCTATACCTGCATGTAACTTTCAGATTATTTTTTCTAAACCTTCAATGATTTCTCAACCTGTCAATGTAATCCCTCTTAATATCACATGATAAAATTAAATAGGTTTCTCTGCACAATAATTCACCCATTGATAGCAGCTAGTGACTGGTTCATTTAGCATTATTAATCTATTAGTTTAATTATTTTACCTATTTAAGAATGTCTGTACCATCTTACAAAGTTCATGCTCATAGAGTGTAAGCTCTTTAGAGCAGAGCCATCATTCCTGTTGTTTTACAGAGTGCTTTGGAACACTACTAGTACAGTGCTGTGCCCTTATCAATGCAGTGCTGTGGTCACATATATAGAGGATGGGAGTAATAGTACAGTGCTGCACATGTACATCCACTGATCCTGCATCAGGATGACACTAGAATTCTGTCAGTGAAGCTGCTTTATTAGCTAAGATTTTTATTAGCAGTAGATTTCTAGATCTATATATCTATACATGTGGTGCCAGACTTTAGGACATCAGACTTACAGACAACCCTCACAGACGGAACCCTCTCCCCACTGTGACCTCTGGTGAAGCTCTCTGGATGCTAAGGTGTCTGCAATGATGTTTTACTGATATCCCTCATTCCCATGACAGCACAAAATTTTGTCACATGGACAAAATTTTTTTTGTCTGGAACTACAATTATAAATATTCCTGGTCCGACTTACATACAAATTCAACATACAAACCTAAAGAACTTGTCGTGTATGTAACCCGGAATCTATCATGTTTTTGCTAAATTCTTTAGACCAAGGACATAAAAGTTAGCTATTGCGGATGCCTGAAGCTGATATTATAAATAGCACAAGGTAGGTTACATACTTTGCCTGGGGGTCCTTGAGCTTAGAGTATGCTTTTGTCAGAGACATGTTGTATAAGCTCAAGGAAGAAGATAAAAAGGACTTTTCTGTTTTACATGTAGGAAAAGTCATCTATGAAATAACTTGACTCTGGACAGCAGAAAAACAAGTAGTCTGGTTGGAATATGTTTTAGTTTTTACACCTGAGGATGAGTGATCACTATTCTCTTGCATTATGCTTCCTAGTAATCACTCTTAATCTTTGCTCTGACACATTTTCTTACAATGAGGTAAGTGTTGCATTTGAGAAACTCTGGTACAAGGTAAAATGTTCCCCTGGGATGCCTATTCCCATCTAACTGCTCAAAGATGCATTTCTTATCTGCTTTCTTTCTGTTCCCAAAATATAGATAGATTATGCATGGAAAACATCACTTTTATGTAAAGGATTTGGATGACTGCTTTCATGGAATTACATATGGGGGTGCAGTTGTAGCAGTCTCACTAAGTCCCTGGCCTGAGAATGCTTAGATGGTGACTATTTCTAAGATTTTCAATTGTAATTATTGCATTTTAGGTTATTTTTTACACGAATAATATAAAGGTGACTTCACTTACTAAGAACTGGGAAGTAAGAAATCCAACTGTAACCAACAGAAAAACACAGCAAATACAATACACAATATTGTATATATTACCTCCATGAAAATGGATGTATTGCCCATTGAGAGGCATGGAAATGTATACAACCCGTACCGCAACAGTACAATGCGGGTTGCATAATGCCATTTTCACATGTTCATGTGAAAGCAGCGTTAATCCGAACTATGCAGCTGTTATAATTATTATAATAATAACAAATCTATACTGAAATGTCAAACTTAATAAACAAGTTCACAACATCTGGATTTATCTGATGAAGCTGGAATAAGTAAAAATGATTGATGAATGCAATGATGCAGTCCCTTCCCAATGAGGTGATTTGGGTGAACTGGGGGTATAACGGACCCCGTTCTCATAATATGAAAAGCAAGTTAGGTCCTATCAGTCAGACAACCTCTTTTACCAATAAGAAACATGAGAATATGTACAAACCCGAAGACCCTGAGTACCAATTATCTCTGAGTGTTCTTTCTTCATATCTTTACATAATCATAATCATAAGTAAATAAAGAAAAAAAGAAACATTACAACAGATATGCATTGTGAAACTTTCTTTTGCATGCAAGTTTAAACTTTTCACATTTGTATATATTCTAGCAGTCAATTCTCTGCAATGGAAGAATAGCCTTGAGCTCCATCTGAATGTGATTACAAGTTCATCCACAAACAGAGAATTAAACAAAGCTTTAAATGCAGGTCTTTTTGTTAGAATATCCTTGTGATAAATTGTGAGCACCGTGGATTCCTCTGTGTCTTACTCATTGGGATGTCATTGAGAATTTGTAGATAAAAACAATCTTGTTACAGGGCACATGCATCTGTGTTCCCCCTACCATGATGTTATTTTAGTTTCATGTAGAAATTTCCAATTTTATAAATCAATTGCTTATTAGTTTACTTAATCTCAACCAATCAAACTGAAGCAGGATATAAGTATCTCTGGAGAATTGTAAAATAAATGTAGAACTTTATAATAACATGCAGAGTAAGGCTATGTTCACATTACGTTTTTTGCTTATACGTTGGGATACGTCTCCCGGGGTCCCCTGCCCCCCCTGAGCTTCCGTATCCACTCAGCCGTTTTCAGCGGATGGGACATATAGTGGTTAAATGGAGGAAACAACTATGGCGCCATCAGCCAGTATATGTCAATGTATACACTAAGCATATAGAAAACGCGAGTTGAACCCAGCCTAATATAAATTGCACCGGGAGCAATTTAACACCTCTATCCCACACTGAATACAAACAAGTACCCCCTCCTCAACTTTTATTATCATGCTAATGAGGCTCAAGGAGTCATGGCGACACATTAACATAATTTTAAAAGTTGAATTTAGAAGGAAGAATGCCATGGATAACAAATATAAGAAGATCACCACAGTCAAGTTTATCATGCTTGATATTGATTATAGATTTCCTTTAAAAAGGAAAATGTTTCAGCTCCTTGGTGCAGTCATGGCTTCCTTGAGGATCTGAAACATTGGGGGGAATTCACTAAAGTGGATTTGGCCCCTAATAAATGTTCTTATGCTCTATATGTGTCTTGGATTTTTATTTCAAAAAAGCTCAAAAAAGGCATCATGAATCAGGCTCTGCACGGTGTTGCACTAAGGGCACATTCACATGGCCGTCTGCGGGGACGTACATGCGGCCGCAAATTTGCGGCCGCATGTACGTCCCCATAGACGGCAATAGCGGCGCGGCGCAGATGCGGTGCCACACATGTGTGGCACCGATCCGGCGCGCACACACCGCAAAAAGATAGAGCATGCTCTATCTTTTGGCGTGTGTGCGGCCGTGCGCCGCTATTCTCTATGGAGGGAGGAGGGGCCGCCTCCTCCTCCTCCTCTCCAGCACACGGCGGTATGTCCGCACGGCGGGCATACCGCTGTGTGAATGTACCCTAACAGAAGTTCTGTGTTTACTACAGTATTGTGAAGTGGCGGGGATAGTCCTGTTCAACTTTTAATCAATGAAAAGTCACACAAACCCTCTATGTGTGTAAAAAACACAAATGTGTTTAAGGAATTATACCATTATTGGCTAACCAGAGTTTTTAGGGCACATAGGACCCTTCATAAGGAAGGTTACAAATGAAGCACTGAGAGAAAAACACAACATTTGAGAGGTGTTACACTTAGATAATTAGTATATGTGGTAATACATGATTAAGATAAACCAGGGTAATAAAACTGGAGTTTATGTTACACAATGAAGGGTAATTGGGGGGATGGCCTAGGAATGCAGGGGTCTGTGGGGTTTGAAGTGTGTTCATGTAATGGGCCATAAACCCAGGTGAAATATTGGGTCCTTAGAGGTCATTTATCTTAGGTTTTTTCTTTTAATGTATCCTATATCTGCAACTGTATTTGCATATTTGGATATTTGTCCCAACATTTGCAGTAAAATGGTGTAGACACAAGTTTAGAAGGGGGTGGGACAAGAACTTTAAAAAAAAAAAAAAAGTGTCAAAACTAACAGACACACATGCCTGATATATCATCCTCTAAACCCAGAAAAACAAAAACAGACATGCACAAATGTCCCTCCTTGTGTCAATGACTGGAAGGTCACTGGATTCCCAGGTTATTTCTCTCTGCCGTTCTTAAAGTTGCCTTTCTGTATTAGCGCCTTTAATTCTTTCACACTTTTGCCTGATCCAAAGAAGTGTTTTCTCATAGATGCATCCATCTTCTGGCCTATGGTGTGGTAAGTGAGTTCATATTTTTGTTGGCTACCATGGTACTTCTACACTTTTCTCACCATGCTAAGACACTGCTGAGAGATTTATTAAAGGGCCAACGCAGATGGGTAAAGAAGCTCTAAAGGAAATCATAGAACTATTGCAATTCCTACTGTTAATAAATCCCTGAACTTTTATCTGCAGCTCATATTTCTTTAACTGCATGTTTCTCTGGTTCTGCAGAACCACAAGCCTGTGTGATTTGGAAGATGAGATTCTTATTTTTAGTATGACCCAGCATGTTTCTTTAGTACCAAATATAGTGATGCTTGTAGTGGCACTCATTATGCAACCTCTAAATTTGACTAATCTCGGGCAAATACTTGCTCATTTTCACACTACTTTGAAGGATATTTTTTATAGGTAAATGGTCAAAATGTAACATAAAAGAGGGATACTAGAAAGGACATTTTATACCCTACTTGAAAGGGCTCATAGTTTAACCCCATAGCGCAATAAGACGTACCCTTACGTCTTGCTGCGCATGGGGGAGTATGAAGAGGGCTCACGGGCTTGCACCGATTGCTGGTGTTAACCCTTTGATCGCCGCCGGCAAAGCTGCCGGCGGCATTAAAGAGCTGGCGGCGAGTGGGCGCCGCCATCTTGGCTCCAATCGTCACTCCCCGTGACGTCACCAGGGAGCGGTGATCCGTTGTCATGACAGCCTCGGATCACACAAAGATCCGAGGCTGTCATGATCGAGGCCATCTATTACAATGTGCGATCTGCACATTTTAATAGATGGTATGCAAAATCCCCATATACTGCCATACTGTAGTATAGCAGTGTATGGTAGGATCAATCAGACAACCTAGGGTTAAAGTACCCTAGGGAGTCTGAAAAATAGTAAAAAAAATAAATAAAAAAAAGTAAAAAAAAAAAATTTGTATTAAAAAAACATACAAATTCTAATCACCCCCCTTTCCCTAGAACTGATATAAATATAAATAAACAGTAAAAATCCTAAACACATTAGGTATTGCCGTGTCCGAAAATGCCCGATCTATCAAAATATAATAACCGTTTTTCACTGTGTTTTACCCCGTAGCGGAAAATAGCGCCCGAAGTTGCAAATTGCATTTTTTAGCCATTTTGAAAAATAGAAAAAATTCTATAAAAAGTGATCAAAAGGTCGCACAGTCCTAAAAATAAAACGTCATCAGAAGTCGCAAAAAATGACACCACCTACAGCTCTGTACACTAAAGTATGAAAAAGTTATTAGCGCAAGAACACTGTAAAATGAAGATTTTTTTTTCTGTACAGGAGGTTTTAATATTTGTAAATGTATGAAAACATTATAAAACCTATACAAATACCAAATTTGTGATCTTATTGACCCAATGAATGAAGTAGACTTGTCATTTGGGGCGCACAGTGAAAGCTGTAAAAACCAAGCCCACAAGAAATGGCGCAAATGTGTTTTTTCATCATTTTCACTGCATTTAGAATTTTTTTCCCGCTTCCCAGTACATGGCATGGAATATTTAATACCATCACTACGAAGTGCAATTTGTTACGCAGAAAATAAGACATCACACAGCTCTGTACATGGAAAAATAAAAAAGTTATAGATTTTTGAAGGTGGAGAGTGAAAAATAAAAACGCAAAAACGAAAAAGGGCCTGGTCCTTAAGGGGTTAATGGAGTAAAATCTGGTGACAAGTTCCCTATAAATCTGGTGATTTACAGAAGATGTCATCGACTGGATAAGACTTCTTATAGCCTTAATTCACATATACATAGTTTACAACACAAAAGTCTTAGGTTTTTCCACTACCGTATATACTCGAGTATAAGCCGACCCGAGTATAAGCCGAGACCCCTAATTTTACCACTGAAAACTGGGAAAACCTATTGACTCGGGTATAAGCCGAGGGTGTAGTATACAGCCAGCCCCCATGTAGTATACAGCCAACCAGCCCCCATGTAGTATACAGCCAGCCCCCAGTAGTATACAGCTTGCCCCCAGTAGTATACAGCTTGCCCCCAGTAGTATACAGCCTGCCACCATCAGTATACAGCCTGCCCCCATCAGTATACAGCCTGCCCCCATCAGTAGTATACAGCCTGCCCCCATCAGTAGTATACAGCCTGCCCCCATCAGTAGTATACAGCCTGTCCCCATCAGTAGTATACAGCCTGCCCCCATCAGTATTATACAGCCTGCCCCCATCAGTAGTATACAGCCTGCCCCCATCAGTAGTATACAGCCTGCCCCCATCAGTAGTATACAGCCTGCCCCCATCAGTAGTATACAGCCTGCCCCCATCAGTATACAGATAAAGAAATAAACTTAATACTCACCCTCCGTTGTCCCGATGTTCGTCACGGCTTCCGATCCCCATCGCGGCTCCCGGCGGCTTCTTCACTCTTCTCTGGCCGGGAGATCGCGCTGGCCGTCGCACACTGTGATGCCGCGCTGTCGCCGCTGATGACGTCATCCGCGGCGACAGCGTCACATCACAGTGTGCGACGGCCAGCGCGATCTCCCGGCCAGTGAAGAGTGAAGAAGCCGCCGGGAGCCGCGACAGGGATCGGGAGCCGCCGTGAGCCGCGAGGAACATCGGGGACACCGGAGGGTGAGTATTAATGTATTTATTTTTATCATTGACTCGTGTATAAGCCGAGGCGAGGTTTTTCAGCACATTTTTTGTGCTGAAAATCTCGGCTTATACACGAGTATATACGGTATATTATTGTTCCCCCTACCTTCTTAATACAAACTCCTCATTCCTCTGTTATTCCTAATACTGTTCTCTCATTGACCTCCAATAACACCACTGATAATAATAGTGCCATATAGTGCAGTGGTGATTCATTTGTAATAGTTTCCCAGAAGTAACAGCAATTCCTAACTGTCCAAAGTAGTAGTCTTTTTCCCCAGATGTACCATTAGTAATTCAACTTGATTGCATGTATAGTTACAATGATGGCTCAGAAAAAATGATGCCAAAAGGTAGTAATTAGTGCTTAATACTTACCTAAACCATGTTGCATCATCTCTATTGCAATAAGTACTACTCTGGGTACAGATGGCGCAATTACATCATTACATGCTGCTCTGCTCTGTGTCAGAGGTAGAGCAAGGGGGGGGGGGGGGCATGCTGTATTTTCAGGGCTAAATTACACATGGGGCTGCCATCGGGGCAGTATTGGCATATGGAGCCTAGTCAAAGTGCCAATGAAAGAGGACCCTTTACCACATTGTTTTAGTATTCAATGTGGCTAGAACAGGCTTCTCAAGTACTAAACAAGTAAAATACCAAGTAAGGAGCATCCAGCAGTGACTCCCATGCAAAGAAGAAAAAGTCAGCATGTGCAGTTCAGCATCAGAAGACATACAGGAATTCCCTGCATCATATTTTTGTATGATGCAAGGGTCCCATCCTGTGCAATGTGTGTAGTCTGTAGGAGTGGAAGAACAGATGGTCTTGATTGCACGGACTTCACAGGTTCATGTGCTGGTAGCCTTAGGCCCCTTGCAGACAAAAGAATGCAGGTCATTGCTACGGCCGCACAATTTGCATCATGGCCCCCATAGATGTCTATGACACCCCATCACAATGAGGTGAGCACACACCCTCTCACTGCACTGTGACCAAACCTATATTTTACCATCTTTACGGCACGGACACTCGGCTTTCAATGGAGGAGGGAGGGGTGAGTAGCACTACCACTCCTCTCTCCGGCAGGACGTTATTTGTCTGCAAGAAGCCTCATATGTTGGATTTTCAGTATAAAATCATTGACTGCAGATACACTGAAAAGTACAAATCATCATACAATTTTGTACTGTCTCTGCCGAAGAATATCCCGAAGAATCCTTATTTGCAAAAACATAAAAAGTATTGAACTTGCAAAAAAATATTCCTCCTGACATAGGTATTGGTGCCAGGACTATATTTAATTGGAGTGCAAACAAATTGTTACTCTAGAAATACAGCGGTTTAGTTTCTTTCTGAAAAAAAGTGTAGCTGCCTGTCTTATTTTTACCAATAAACAAGAGCCCAGAACATGGTGTTTGCTCATCTCCACACATTTAAGCAATCCACTTTAATTATGGACACTTTTAGGCAGAACGCAATATAACTGGAACGCCATGTTCAATAAATCAGTGAAATGTGACGGACAACCTCTTGGTCCAATTGTTCTCATTTAGCCGAGTCCTCACAAGCATGGTGGTAAAATATGATTGTAGTTCCAGATGACATGAAACTACAATGCCATCAATCAGTCCAAACAGGGATCCAGGGTGGGAATCGATGTCTAGCACAAGCAGAGAGTCTTCAGCCACTTAATCAATGCCACACATTTCACAGGTTTGTCCTCTTTTTCCTCTGTCACTCTGCTATCTGGTGAGACTTAGCAGCGGAGATGAGAAAATCAATATTTTGCAGCTATGATAGTCTTTGAAACACTCTGCAATTACCATCTTATCCAGGAACGTAATTTACTCAGTTTAAAGTTCAAGCTCATATCTCTAGGTTGTTGGGAAATAAACAAGATCTGTAGAGGGATATGTAAATAATAAAAACATTTAAAAAGCAGCATATTTAGCACAAAGCAGATAATTCCCATTTTATAGTATTAGGATTTACTACATTGTCTATTATTTGTAGCCATAAATATCCTAATTAACGCTGTTTATTGAAAAGCTTGTACTGTTACAGAACACAAAGGAGGGGTTGGAAGTATATGTCCTTGCAGTTCCTACTACTAATAATAAACTATGGTAAAGAATTCCTTGGAATTTAAAATAGATTGCTATGCTGAGACTGGCAAACTGTGTTAGGATTAAGGAGGTTTTATGTCTCATTCATATTATACCAACAAAATCTGCACAGAATATCGGATGCCTTGTGGATATTCAAAGAATGTTCATTATTATAGAAGTTTCAAAGATTAAATGGCACACATTAATTCCACTGAATTACAATATAAGTAATCTCCATATGGAGTGGGTACAGAAAGTATTTAGACACCTTTAAATGTTTTGCTTTTTGTTTCATTGCAGAAAATTGTTAAGATCAATAAAGTTCTTTTCTTTTTCCTCATTAATGCACACTCTGCACCACATCACATCCACCTTGACAGAAGGGTAGATATTTTTGTTAATTTATTAAGCAAGAAAACTGAAATAATACACGGCCATAAGTATTCAGACCCTTTGCTCAGTATTGAGTTTCTTCTTAGGAATAATGCAACAAGTTTTTCACGTATGGATTTTTGGATCCTCTGCCTCTTCCTTGCAGATCGTCTACAGTTCCCTCAGGTTGGATGGTGAATGTTGGTGGATGCCATTTTCAAGTCTCCAGAGATGCTCATTTGGCTTTATTGGCCATTATTTTAGCTGTGTGCTTTGGTTCAATGGAGATCATTTATCAGATAGAAAACTGGCTTAATTTTGTCTTTTTCCTTTGTTGCACCTTATTTATGAAATGTCGGCGCCACAATTTTGGTGGTTTTCCGATACTCACAACTTGTTTTGTTTTTGGATACTAAATTGGGTCGCTACCTGTGAGTCTGATACTTTTCTGGCGCTTCTATTTTTCTGACTGGTTTTGTGATGCAATTCTTGGAGCACAAATAGGGCAGTTAAAAGCTGGTCTAGGGATTCTATTTCACCTTCATGAATGTGGAGACAATTCTTAATCTTTCGATTTGTGTGTCAAATCCCTTGCACAACAAACTTATATCACATTGAAATATATAGCACGTTTCCAGCGCCACCCTGCACCCAAATTGATAAATGCCCCGCATTGTCTTTGGCGTAGCCTGAGGTCCAGAGCACTCTGGAAGAGGTTTTTATCCAGGATATCTCTGTACATGGTCTAATTCATCTCTCCTTTATTTGCAACCAGTTGTCCTGACCCTGCAGCTGGCACCCCCATAGTGTGATGCTGCCACCACCATGTTTCACTATTTGGATTATATTTGGCAGGTGATGAGCACTGCTTAGTTTTCTCCACACATACAGATTATAATTAATACCAAAAAGTTCAATCTTTGTCTCATCAGATCAGAGAATCTTATTTCTTATAGTCTGGGAGTCCTTCATGTGTTTTTTGCTAACTATATGCAGGCTTTCATATGTCTTACACTGAGAAGAGGCTTCCGTTGGCACAGTCTGCCATAAAGCACTGACTGTTGGAGGGCTGCAGTGATAGTTGACTTTGTATAACTTTCTCCCATCTCCCTGTAGTGATCTTGGGGTGTTTCTTTACATCTCTCACCAAGTCTTTTCTCCCATGATTG
This sequence comes from Engystomops pustulosus, assembly GCF_040894005.1. Lineage (NCBI taxonomy): Eukaryota > Metazoa > Chordata > Amphibia > Anura > Leptodactylidae > Engystomops > Engystomops pustulosus. The sequence continues at coordinate 115,671,800 of NC_092417.1, forward strand.
CTTAGTTTGGCTGGATGGCCAGGCCAAGGAAGAGTTGTAGTTGTCCCAAACTTCTTCCATCTAAGGATCATAGATGCCACAGGGCTCTTAGGGACCTTAAGTGTTGCATAAATTATTTTGTAACCTTGGCCAAATCTGAGCCTTGCCACAATTCTGTCAGACAGGTTTGTCTCTTTAATAATAAAGCCCAATCAGTTTAATTAAAAACACCTGGACTCCAAAGAAGGAGTAGAGTTATCTCAAGGAGGATCTAAAGAAATTGAAAACAAAAAATTGTTAAATATGAGCCTCACAGCAAACTGTCTGAATACTTATGAGCATGTAGTTTTTCTTGTTTAATAAATTAGCAAAATATCTATATTTTAGTTTTTTTTCAGTCAAGATGGGGTGCAGGGTGTGCAGGGTTATTCAATATATGTGCATTCTCCCATAGGAAATAGCCCTTACTGTTGTTTTCCCCTGATACCCTGTATCTGTTGTATTCACCCTGATGTGAAAACCTCCCTCTATGATAAAGAACAAAGAGCTGCTGTAAGGAGGGTGGCAAGAGGCACTGGATGACAGACTGGATGAATTCTGTCTGCTCTAAGCGGATCCCCACCCTAAGCGGTGGCCAGTAACTAGGAGCTGAACCCTCCCTAAGTCACTGTGCATACATGAAAAAACACTGACAAACAAAACAACACAGAAAGCAGGGTTAGGGGTTCGTGTCACAACAAGATAGCGGGTACAGTCCGGGTGGGACAGTTCTTAGAGCAAAGCCGAGCTCAGAAAACCAGAGTATGCTATAGAATACAATAGAAAGAACAAACATGGTACGGAGTTGAGATAATATAACCAGCGAGGTCTGATGGAACTGAGGTAGTATCCCTTTCTGGACAGGGCTGAACAGCAGAGAGCAGGGTGTGGCTCTGTAAATCAAAACACAAGAAAAGTCTAAGTTGCAGTTCACACACAGGAAACTCACACAGAAATTGATGCCACCAAATCTCCCAACTGCGGATAGAGGGCCGTTTTGGCACGGATGTTACAGTTGCCTTATAAATGCCCCCAATGGCTAAATCATCTAGCCTATTCAAAAGCCCATTTATGTGAATAGCTGATATGTAATGCAGTGAACATGAATGCTTGAACACAAAACTTGGTGCCTATTAAGAGTGCAGCCAGAAAAAAAAAACTTTATTGACAATCTTGTTTCTGTGCTTCACAGCTGGTTGCCCCTAGAGCTTATATGACAACTAATCTGTTTCTACTGAGTGTACGTGTGGCTGCTGGAAAAGGTTCATCTGACTGGTGGTATTTGGTGGATGTCCATTTTACCCTTCCTTTTACTAACCCTGGACATTTAAACAAGTCATTGCTTTCATTTATATAAAATGCAAGAAAATAATTAGATTTACTCTGCCCTTACCGTGATACAATGAAGATATAACACAAAATTATAGGTTTCATTTTATCTGAACCTGGAAAAAAGACATAAAAACTAGCAGCTGTGAAAAAAGTCTCTCTCTATTAACTTTGTGGGAATTTGATAGAAATGTGTCTTGATTTATAATTTGGGTTTCTTTATTCTGTAAGAATCCTTCAGCAACCCTTTATAGAAGGAATACAAAAAGACAAAGGTAGCAGAAAATGAAATGTGGGAAAGAAAGCAATGGCTTCATCTTTGCACTGTAAGTTACCTTATAATAGCAAACCCTCCCAAATGAGCTGGAAGGCAAAGGATTTTTGACCTGAATGACTGCCATTGCATTTATTGTTTTATTTACAGATGTCAAAGTCTAAAATTCACATTTAGTCGATATGTTTCTCTATGTATGAACTGCATTAATACTAAAACATATGTTATCAGTTTAGTGTGTGATGGTTTCATGAAAAATGCAGAGAAAAGTATAAGGTTCACATGAAGGGGCTTTCTCAAATCGAGTAATACACCATAATATTTGTGTATATGTGACACAGTGGCATGACCTGAGCATTACATACTGTATTGGTCACTAAAAATGCATATTTGTATAAATTACCCATTTTCACTTTGCATCAGAAGTTATCCATTTATTTTTTAGAAGCATTTGTTGGGTTAAAATGCTTGAGGGTTACTTTAGAGTTTCTACTATTGTACTTAGTGTACAATGGGGTTTCTTGTATAGAAAAATTGTACAAAAAACTGTGATAAATGCTCTTAGTGACAAAAAAATGACTAGTACTACAGCATAAGGGGGTGCTGGGAATGCCCCACTATAGCCCACTAAGTTGATTGTAGAAGGAAGGAGGCCATGGATAACAAATATAAGATGATTACAGATCTATGAGTAAGTGTCCCTGGTTTATCATGCTTGATTTTGAATACCACAGGACATCTTCAGAGATTTTGCAGAGGGCAAGCGTCAATGGGTCAAAGTTTTTTTGATGGAACGTTCACAATATTATAAGGCAGATGGATTTAATTGTATGGCTAAATAGTATTTTTAAGTAACAAATCAGTTGAAGGAATTGTTTTCTCTTCTATGTGCATCAATGATTTCTCCTTTAAATGTATGCAAATCTCAGATTGCCAAGAGGCACAGTTCTAATTTAGAACATCATAATTTCAGACAGAAAATGCCATAATTAGTGATCCGTAAGACAGTCACAAGAAGGCAGGTCAGCATGTGGGGCATCATAGCGAAGAAGCTGAAATTCCTATTTTTAACATGCTTACAAGAAAGCCCCCTCTTAACCTTAGTCAATATGCACAGCATTGTGTCATTGTAATTCCTATTCCTCTACTTCTGATTTATATTATTACACCGCCACTTACTGATGTATAGACAACTTGAATCATATCACATCTTGACTCTTGTTAGTACTTGATGGTTTTTGTTTTGCTCTTGGTTCTCACAAAATTAGCAATAATTTATGTTATGTAAGTGATAGTTGTAGTGTTATGTTGCTCAATTAACTATTCAGTCATAATTGGCCTGTGAGATGAAAATTATATACCGCATAGCTTCACAAAGAAATACTGAGGAGGGATTTGTGAACAGTATAAGGGAAGTTTCTATTAATATTCAACACTTCAGGGAAAAGTGTTGTTGTAGCTAAATGCCACATACCTGTAAATATACAAGGTGCTGAGATTCCAGAAAATAAACCACAGACACCTGGGATGTAAGACATGTTTAGTATTTAAATGAGAATCTATGCTAGATGTCATAATTTCTTTTGAGGTCTGTACACATTTGTGTTATACAAAAAAGGAATCATCATGACTACGTTATTAGAGATGTGATCGATTGGTTCTCTTAATAAACCTCTTTTATAACCTTACATGAACTATCAATAAAAGACACCTGAAAGCGTAATACTCAAGGCTTGAAATGAGCGCTGTATACAGTCGGCACGCTGAGATTTGAATTTCCTACAACACTAATTCTAGCACCTTGTTGTTAATCCCTCTGAAGTCAGCTCACTATGCCAAGCATCAATCCTCTTGATATATCCTGAAGATTACCGTCCACAGATCTGATCAAAGCGTAGTCTTTGCAAGGACAAGAAATGTAATGTGATCAAGCACTGTGGAAGTCCAGTCCAAACAAATACATACAACAATGCTCAACTCTGAAACAATCTCCAGAAACAAATATATGCAGGCAATAAACTATTGTAATGATATATTTTGAAACATTTTTAAACTGTAACAATAAAACTATGTAACTATACTATATAACTATACTGGAGGGCATGCATGTATGTAACTCATTTGAAATCTTTAAAAACATCAATGAGATACAATAGAAGATGTTACTGATGGAAAACATGGGAGCCAAGATACGATCAGATCTGTAGTATTTTGCCCAGAAAACTGTCAAAAGGGCCTTTCATCATACTTAAAGGGTTTTAGATAGTTTAGACACAAAAATCAAATGCATAAGAATATTTGCACATTTTTTGGCATGAACTGAGACAACTAATACAAGTTGTGGAGTAAGACTAGACAGTCATAAAGGACATCTACCATCAGGTTTATTGATGGTTGACTACACAAACTTACATGCTTGTTCTTTTGCAAAGTCAATGGCACCGTTTGTCTTATGCAAAATGGTACTATTGACTTTGCAAAGGAATGAACATGCAAGTTTGCCAGGCTGTAAATCTGATGATAGCTGTCCTTTAAACTATGGTAGGTTTATCATTCAGCATAAGTCACTCTAATACAGTGGTTCTCAACCTTTCTAATGCTCTGACCCCATAATACAGTTCCTCATGTTGCGGTGACCCCAAACCATATACAAGAATATTGCATTTGTGCCCAAAAAAATGCAATAAAATCGTGGCTCCGATGGCTTTAGGCGACCCCTGTGTTTTCATCGTTCAACCCCCGCCGGGGTCGCGACCCACAGGTTGAGAACCACTGCTCTAATAAAACGTGTGCAGTTTAAGATTGTCTGTCTAAATTTGAACTTTTAGACACTTTTGATTAATGTACCCCAAAAATGTAGTGTTATACTCCTATGACACTGAAGTGACACTGAATAATTTACAGATCTACTTATCCAGCAGTGGCATAACTACCGCTGTAGCAGCCGTAGCGTTTGCTACGGGGCCCGTGAGGTTCAGGGGCCCGGGGATGCATGGTCCCACTCCCTGCCATGCTTTGCCACGCAGGGGGTAAGTGGTCCGGGGCTGCACTGCTGGTGCCTGTCGGATTGTGCCCCCGGGCCCCTCCCTCTGTGTCCTAGCCACCACCCATATCTCTCCTGGTCCGCCCAACTCTTTCCTGGATCGCCTGCCTGCTAATTTCCCTGACCTGCCCGCTCATCTCAATGACCCGCCCGCCACCTCTCTGACCCGCCCTCTCATCTCAATGACCCGCCCACCACCTCTCTGACCCACCCGCTCACCACAACTCTGACCTGCCCCCTCATCTCCCTGCAGGGAGGCACAGTTGACACTCTGCCTACCATTCCCCTCCCACCCACTCAACCCCCCCCCCCCCCCCCCGGCTCGCACTTATATAGGTTTTATTGTGTTTTAATACATTTTCAAAAATTAAACAAATGTGTACAAAAAAGAAAAAAAAAATTTGCCATCTTCTGACGCTAATAACTTTTTCATACTTGTCTGTGGGACATTTTGATCATTTTTTATTTCATTTTTTATGTGATGTAAAAAGGTGTAAAGTCGCATTTCAGACATTTGGGCGCCATTTCCCGCCTCGGGGGTCACCGCCGGCTGTAACCGTTTTTATATTTTGATAGATCGGGCATTTTGGGACGCGGCGATACCTAATATGTTAGTGATTTTTACTGTTTATTATGTATTATATCAGGTCTAGGGAAAGGGGGGTGATTTGAATTTTTAATATTTTATAATTTTTTTTTATTTTTTAAACTTTTTTTTTTCTTTTTTTTCCCACTATTTCTTAGACCATCGAGGGTACATTAACCCTAGATGGTCAGATCGCTTCTACCATATACTGCAATACTTCTGTATTGAAATATATGGCATTTTTGCAGGTCATACATTACAATGAGCCACTGGCAACACATGACAACAATGTCATGTGACCTATATATATATATATATATATATATATATATATATATATATACACACAGCATTCAGCACAGAGTATAGTCACCCAGTTGTGCACATCAAGTTTCTTGTCAGATATCGTTGTAGATACCTCAATGCATAACCCTTTAAAACTGAAGTTTGCTACATCATCCTGCAAGGTGTCTTGCTGGACAATTATGGAAGCTTTCAATAGCTAATTAGGATTTCAAACATGGTACATAGGAAACTCTTTGACACAGTCCAGAATATACCTCACATGTTGCTTATTGTGCCATTCAATAAAATAATGTTGTTTCTGGCTCTTTATTTGACAATAGCTAACCTAAAGGCCAATAATTATACAACAATTATAATAATAAAAGGTGTCCCCTGCTGCTTACCTAGAAAGAAGAATATATTCTGACTAGCGCAGGCCCTCCAAAATACAAGCAACAAACTGCACTCATTTTTAATTCCCCCACAGAGCTCCATGGGATGCTAATAATTCACTCTCTAATTAGTATCCCTTCTGCCGCTAGTGGTGCAAGGAAAGACAAAAGAGGTATCAGCTTCATTATAAAGCTTCCTCGATAATCCGTAAATGTCTTTCTTCTCTGCGGGTTAGATATACAGATCAGGGGCAGATAGAATGCACAATTAAAAAGGTTTGCTGGTGCTGTCAGTGTGTGACCATGCATTCTTAATCTATTGGGTGTGCTAGCAGCAGTGTCCTATCTCCATACACTTAGTATTACTTGTTACTCTGCACTCCTGGCATACGGCCTAGATTTTTTTTCCTTATCTTTTAGAAAGTCAAGTAAAACATGTAGAACTCCTGGCAAAAACTCAGATTTCATAAACCTAATAGACGATTTCTCCCTAGGTGACCCTACTTCGTTTGTCAATATAAGCAAAGGGCAGCGAATATTAATTAAAGGTTTCCCAGCTGTTATATTTACTACTGGAGTGACTGGAAATCAATTTTAATAACTTGGTCATTTCTTCTAAAGTGCTGTAGTCATTTGCTCAAGCAATAAAATCTGTATCCTGGAGTTCGACTAAGCATTCAATACTTGTCTTTTATTATTTCTGTGACAACAGTATTATTGGGTAGAAATGAGTTTTCTCTGGCTGGCATTTGCTTCTGCCTCAATTTCTTCTTTTTTGCTTTATGAAGATTATTGGTTGAATATTACAAGTGTTTTTATATTTGTTAAGTTAGTGCAGGGTCTGGTTTCCCCCTGTACTGACATTGTCAGAATGAAATCTAAGGCACAAAATTCATCCATTCCTGGTATCTTCCATAAGTTCACAATTTATTTCATTTACCTAATTTTACACAGTAAATCCTGTAACTTCAAAGGCTACAAGAGGTAAAAAGAAACTTGTGGAGAAAAATATTGCATTTTAATAAGCCATAACATTTCTCTATAGCCAGCCACAAACACTACACAAAAGAATATCTGCAGTAGCCATTTCCCAGCGATTTCCACCATTGCACAGACCAGACATTCATTGGCCAGCTGGAGTCTAAACTTGCAATGTAGATCATTTTAGGCTTCCATGAGTTTTTTTGGTTGAGCATAAATTTTACCCACTATGCTGGTACTGGAAATAATTTCTGTTTAGCTTTCAGAGATTTCGTCATCTTGATAACACAGTGTGTGCTCAAGACCTGTGTAGCAACTTCAAACCTAATTTTAGAGAATTTCCACATAGTTTTAGGATACATATAAGTTAATTCATATAAATTTTTGTTGAAATAACTAAACACATAAAAAAGATGTTAGGCATAGAGATGAGCGAGCACTAAAATGCTCGGGTACTCGTTATTTGAGACGAACTTTTCTCGATGCTCGAGTGCTCGTCTCAAATAACGAGCCCCATTGAAGTCAATGGGAGACTCGAGCATTTTTCAAGGGGACCAAGGATCTGCACAGGGAAGCTTGGCCAAACACCTGGGAACCTCAGAAAAGGATGGAAACACCACGGAAATGGACAGGAAACAGCAGGGGCAGCATGCATGGATGCCTCTGAGGCTGCTTAATCGCACCATTATGCCAAAATTATGGGCAACAGCATGGCCATGACAGAGTGACCGAATGAGGCTAGATAGCATCTAAAACATGCAAAAATTGACCCTGACACTATAGGGGACGGCATGCAGAGGCAGCGGCAGGCTAGAGAGTGTCATGGCGACATACCCTAAATGGACTCAGGCTTCACCAAAGGAGGTGAGCAAGAAGCGCTGAAATGATTTCCTATGTGAACAAAAGGTTGACGGTATATTTAGTCGATAACACAGCATGGTGGCGACATAGTGACCAAGTTCCATAACGTATCTGGTGAAACACCCGAAAAATGAGCCTGACACAACTCTTTTGATAAGGGGACGACATGTGGAAGCAGCCATGGAGACGACTTCCATGATTAAGAGCGACAGTATGGGGCATTCATATTGCACTGCTGTGATTGCAACTTCAGGTCTCCAGCATGGCGGCGACAGATGGGCCGAGTTCCACTATGTATCTGGTGAAACACCTGAAAATTCTGCCTGACACAGCTCGTTTGATAAGGGGATGATGTGCTGCATATCCTCTCGTGCTCCAGCGTCTGGGGTATAGAGAGTTGAAATGAGACATTGGTGGACACTGTGGAGGATCGTGGAGGCAAAATGGACAGGAAACAGCAGGGGCAGCATGCATGGATGCCTCTGAGGCTGCCTAATCTTGGGATGGAGCTGGCGGTCCACTGCCAGGCGAGCTTTCGCCTGTCCAAGCCCCTGTCTCTCGGCTCCTCTCCAACCAAAATGGGCCTGGGGCCAGAAGCGTTTCCTTTGAAAAAATTATAATTTTCAAAGCAGGCCGGGTCGTTTGAATATTTCACCTAGGAATAATGGAATAGCATAGTGGTTCTATTTTTAATTGTTTTTACGGAAATGGTTCCATGATTAAGAGCGACAGTATGGGGCATCCATATTGCGCTGTTATGATTGCAACTTCAGGTCTCCAGCATGGCGGCGACAGATGGGCCGAGTTCCACTATGTATCTGGTGAAACACCTGAAAATTCTGCGTGACACAGCTTGTTTGATAAGGGGACCATGTATGGAGGCAGTGAACTAGTAGTAGATTAAAGGTGCTGCAGTTAAAACTATGTTAGTTGGATCTTGAGATGGAGCTGGCGCTCCGCTGCCAGGCGAGCTTTCGCCAATCCAAGCCCCTGTCTCTAGGCTACTCCCCAAACAGCACTTCTAAGAACCTTTTGTATAAGATCAAGTGTAGTAGCGTTCTTAGAAGTTTGGGTTATGGCGGGTGAGGGGAATGTAAATAGATGCGCAAGAAGCGCTGAAATAATATCGGTAAATGATAAAAGTTTGCCAGTATATTTTGTGGATTACATAGCAGGGTGGCGACAAAGTTAACAAGTTTGATGTGAAAGCCATGAAAACAACCCAAAATTCTGCCTGACACAGCTCGTTTGATAAGGAGACCATGTATGGAGGCAGCTATATGGACGATTTTTGGAGGAAGCTATGGCGATGACGTGTGGAGGTAGCAATGGAGACAACGTGTGGAGCCAGCTAAAAAGACAACGTGTGGAGGCTGCTATGGAGACAATTTAATTTGCATAGTGCCTGTATGTGGCAGTCCAAAAAAGTTTTCAAACCAGATGAGCAGGTAGGTGGTCCTCCAGAAAAATTAAATAAATTGAGTGCCTGTATGTGGCAGTCCAAAAAAGTTTTCAAACCAGAGGAGCAGGTAGGTGGTCCTCCAGAAAAATTAAATAGATTGAGTGCCTGTATGTGGCACTCCCAAAAATTGCTTAAAACAGAGGACCGGGTAGGTGGCCCTCCAGAAAAATTAAATACATAGAGTACTATAGCTAGAGCCAGTTGGCCCTGGCAAAAAATAGCCAGTTTCCTCTGCTTTAGTGTACAAAGAGGAGGAGAAGGAGGACAATGAGGAGGAGGAGTGCATACATTATTCAGGTTGAGCTTCTTTCACCTGGTGGAGAATGAAAATCCGGAGTAATCCAGGCTTTATTCATCTTGATAAGCGTCAGCCTGTTAGCGCTGTCAGTCGACAGGCGTGTACGCTTATCGGTGATGATGCCACCAGCTGCACTGAAAACCCGCTCGGACAACACGCTAGCTGCAGGGCAGGCAAGAACCTCCAAGGCGTACAGCGCCAGTTCGTGCCACATGTCCAGCTTTGAAACCCAGTAGTTGTAGGGAGCTGTGTGATCATTTAGGATGATGGTATGGTCAGCTACGTACTCCCTCACCATCTTTCTCTAAAGATCAGCCCTTCTCTGCCGAGACTGGGGACAGGTGACAGTGTCTTGCTGGGGTGACATAAAACTGGCAAAGGCCTTGTAAAGCGTACCCCTGCCAGTGCTGGACAAGCTGCCTGGTCGCCTACTCTCCCTCGCTACTTGTCCCGCAGAAGTACGCCCTCTGCCGCTAGCGCTGTCAGAAGGGAAATACTGTTTCAGCTTGTGCACCAGGGCCTGCTGGTATTCATGCATTCTCACACTCCTTTCCTCTCCAGGGATGAGAGTGGAAAGATTTTGCTTGTACCGTGGGTCCAGGAGAGTGAATACCCAGTAGTCGGTGCTGGAATAAATTCTTTGAACGCAAGGGTCACGGGATAGGCAGCCTAGCATGAAATCTGCCATATGCGCTAGAGTCCCAACGCACAAGAATTCACTCCCCTCACTGGCCTGACTGCCCATTTCCTCCTCCTCCAACTCCTCTTCTTCTGCCCATACATGCTGAACAGTGAAGGACTGAACAATGGTCCCCTCTTCTGTCTCGCCAACATTCTCCTCCTCTTCCTCCACCTCCTCCGATATGTGCTGAGAAACAGACCTGAGGGTGCTTTGGCTATCAACAAGGGAATCTTCTTCCCCCGTCTCTTGTGTCGAGCGCAAAGCTTCCGAATTCATGCTGACCAGAGAGTTTTTCAACAGGCCAAGCAGCGTGGATGGTGAGGCTGATGATGGCGGCATCGCCACTGACCATCTGTGTTGACTCCTCAAAGTTACTCAGCACCTGACAGATATCAGACATCCACGTCCACTCCTCATTGTAGACTTGAGGAAGCTGACTGACCTGACTACCAGTTCTGGTGGAAGTTGACATCTGGCAGTTTACAATCGCTCTGCGCTGCTGGTAAACTCTGGATAACATGGTTAATGTTGAATTCCACCTCGTGGGCACGTCGCACAACAGTCGGTAAGCGGGCAGTTGGAGGCGGCGCTGCGCTGCCCTGAGAGTGGCAGCATCTGTGCTGGACTTCCTGAAATGCGCACAGATGCAGCGCACCTTCGTGAGCAAATCAGACAGATTGGGGTATGTCTTGAGGAAACGCTGAACTATGAGATTTAACACTTGGGCCACCAGGTTACGGCCGTTGTCACACACAACCATGCCTGGCTTCCGGTTCAGTCTGCGCCATGATGCACTGTAATAGCTCTTGGGCGGTGTGCCTTTTATCGCCTAGGCTCAGCAGTTTGAGCACCGCCTGCTGTCGCCTAGCAACGGCACTGCTGCTGTGCCTAGAGCTACCGACTGATGGCGCCATGCCCATGGATGGTAATTCGGAGGAGGAGGAGGTGGAGGAGGGTTGGGAGGAGGAGGAGGCATAGTAGGCCTTTGAGACCTGGACTGAGGTAGGCCCCGCAATCCTCGGCGTCGGCAGTATTTGACCAGCCCCAGGATCAGACTCGGTCCCAGCCTCCACCAAGTTAACCCAATGTGCCGTCAGCGATATATAGTGGCCCTGCCCGGCAGCACTCGTCCACGTGTCCGTGGTCAGGTGGACCTTGTCAGAAACAGCATTGGTCAGGGCACGGATAATGTTCTCTGACACGTGCTTGTGCAGGGCTGGGACGGCACATCGGGAAAAGTAGTGGCGGCTGGGGACCGAATACCGAGGGGCGGCCGCCGCCATGAGGTTTCGAAAGGCCTCGGTCTCTACCAGCCTATAGGGCAGCATCTCCAGGCTAAGCAACTTGGAGATGTGGAAGTTGATGGCTTGGGCGTGTGGGTGGGTTGCGCTATACTTCCTTTTGCGCTCCAGCGTCTGGGGTATGAAGAACTGAACGCTGAACCTCCAGACTTCTGAAAATCTAGCCCTCGCCACGGGAGCTTGACTACGGGAAACATTTGGCGCTGATGCACCAGCTCTGGCCCTGCCTCTCCGTCTGGCCCCACCACTGCCTCTTCCAACCTGTTCTGCTATAGGACTCGCCTCCGTCTCAGAAGCACTGTGTTCACCCGGCCTATCAACCCAGCTTGGGTCTGTCACCTCATCATCCTCCGATCCCTCAGTCTGCTCTCCCCTCGGACTTCCTGCCCTGACAACAACTTCACCACTGTCTGACAACCGTGTCTCCTCATCGTTCGACACCTCTTTACACACTTCTTCCACTACGTCAATAATGTCATCATCACCCACAGACTGCGACCGGTGGAAAACCTGGGCATCGGAAAATAGCTCAGCAGCAACCGGACAAGTGGTTTGTGACTGTGGGAAGGGTCCAGAAAACAGTTCCTCGGAGTATGCCGGTTCAAATGCCAAATTTTGCTGGGAGGGGGCAGACTGGGGGGAAGGAGGCTGAGGTGGAGGAGCTGGAGGAGTGCTGATTTCGGTGACATGGGTGGACTGCGTGGAAGACTGACTGGTGGACAAATGGCTAGAAGCATTGTCCGCAATCCACAACATCACCTCTTCGCACTGTTCTGGCCTCAACAGTGCTCTACCACGAGTCCCAGTAACTTGAGACATGATGAACCTAGGGAGTTTAGCTCTGCGGCGTTCCCCTGCTCCCTCATCAGCAGGTGGTGTCTCACCCCACGCTGGACCACAGCCTCTGACCCCTGCAGTAGTTGGACGCCCACGTCCACGCCCTCGTCCTCTACCCCTAGCCCTGGGGTTAAACATTTTCCAAATTAAAGTGTAAACTTTAATTTTTTTTTTTTTAAACAAAACGATGCTATCCTATTGCTATGGCTAGCTTCTAACCTACACTGACAGCACACAACTGGATTTTGTGCTGTGCCTGATGACTGAGTTATAAAAAGAAATAAAGGTAAAAAAAAATAAATCAGCAGACTCTGCCTAATTCTTATCAAACCCCTAATAAATTGTCCCACTTCGGTGTTTGAGGTGGATATGCGTGTCACTAAGAGCTAAACACAACGGTCGCAAGTCTCCCAGCAAACTCCTCACAATATGGTACTAGCTGCACTACTAATGCCAGCAAGCCCAGCCACAAGCAAACAAAAAAAAGGAAAATATAACGCTATTGTAGGCCTAAGTAAGCCGTTGGGGTTCTCCTATGGCTATTTTCTAGCCTACACTGAAAGCACACTGCTTTGCAAGATGACTTTGAGCTATAAAAAGAAATAAAGGTAAAAAAAAATAAATCAGCAGACTCTGCCTAATTCTAATCAAACCCCTAATAAATTGTGCCACTTCGGTGTTTAAGGTGGATATGTGTGTCACTAAGAGCTAAACACAACGGTAGCAAGTGTCCCTGCAAATTACTCACAATATGGTACTAGCTGCACTACTAATGGCAGCAAGCCCAGCCACAGGCAAACCAAAAAAAAGTAAAATAAAACGTTATTGTAGCCCTAAGAAGGGCTGTTGGGTTCTTGTAGAATCACTCCTGCCTAACACTATTATAATAGAACACCCTAACGCTTTCCCTGACCAGCAGCAGCTCTCTCCCTAGCGGCATCCAGACAGAGAATGATACGAGCAGCGCGGGCAGGGACTAGTCTATTCCAGGGTCACCTGATCAGGCCAGCCAACCACTGCTATCGGCGTGTAAGAGTACCACGTCATGCTGGGTGGAGTGCAGAGTCTCCTGGCTTGTGATTGGCTCTGTTTCTGGCCGCCAAAAATCACAACGGCGGGAGATGCCATTTTCTCGAGCGGGCGAAGTATTCATCCGAGCAACGAGCAGTTTCGAGTACGCTAATGCTCGAACGAGCATCAAGCTCGGACGAGTATGTTCGCTCATCTCTAGTTAGGCATCAAAATTAAACATGTTAACCAGCAACCCTTGTTCATGGATCCAGGGACTGTGACTGTGGTAATTTTCTTATATTTGTTATCCATAGTCTCCTTCCTTCTAAAATCAACTGTTAAAATTATGCTAATGGATTCCCTGGTTCCGCTGTGTTCTGGCTTTACAGATTGGTTCTCTGTCTCTTCCTCTTCTCTGCAGAAAGAACTCACTGCAGAAGTGATGAGTAAGTGCCCCTTGTTTATCATGCCTGATTTTGATGGTAGCTTTCCTTTAAGACTGACATATTTAAATTTCTGTTTAAATGTTTCATCAACTGGCTTGCTGCATGCCGGATATAATGGGGCACATTTACTAAGGGTCCATCGACCGCATTTCCGTCGGGTTTCCCAACTATTTACGATTTGCGGCACATTTAACAGGGGTTTTTGGCGCACTTGATCGGATATTGGCGCAATCTCATGCGACACAAATCGGGGGGGGGGGCGTGACCAACGGACAACCCGACTGATTCGGACTAAGCAAGGGATTAATTCAAATTGTGTCGCAAGACATGCACTCACATGCACTGGGAAGAAGAAGGTGAACTCCGGCGGACCTCAGTGGGGAAGCGACACATGCAGGATTTTGGGCCCACGATCTTGGTGAATCGCGCCAGACTTCATCCTCGTCGGACAGTCCGGATCAGGGATTGCTACAGCACTGGGTAAGTAAATGTGCCCCACTATGTCTGGATGTGCTTTTTGTCGCTAGAATGAAATCAGGTAAGACCTCCAATATAGAGTCTGCCTGTTTGCCTATGGTAACTATAATATATACAGTGCGCTGGAGCATTCAAGGACCCATTTGATCATGCCTAAACTGGCATGTGGACCAGAAATCAACAAAAATATCATAAATGGGGCTTTTTACATGCCTTGTCCACCAGGAACATTATGGTCAGTATAAAACAATGTAAGACTTTTAATAAGCTTTAAAGAGAAACCAATAGAAAACCAGTGATCCAGGACTGTGTACTGTGCCCTGGAATGCAGAAATCCCAAGAAAATATGTTATCTTTACATGAATTTAATTTATTGAAAGGGGTTGTCCAGTTCGGATATTTCTTTATCGTTAAAGTGTTGTCTAACAACCAGTTTAGCATAGGTTGCTGTGCTGCTTGAGTCTCCAGAACTCAAATTCATGTGTGAACATAGGGATAGAGCTGTTTTGGTTTGTTTTATAGTCTAGGACAGTGATGGCAAACCTTTTAGAGACATGGGGCCACATTTATCACTTGTTTTTTCTGTTGTTTTTGCGCCTTTTCATTCAGGCGCACCGGTTTTGCGATTAAACGTTAAATTAGCCGCGCAGCTAAAATAACCAGCTTTCCCTCATCTATCTTACCAATCCAGATGTTTTGCTGCGCCTAATGATATTCATCACTTGCAACGTCTTCATTTAGGCGCAAAAACGGGCGCAAAAACACTCCAGCCCAAAGGTGGCGTTATCTGAGAAGAAACCACTGAGCCCCTTTGCAGAACAGCTCATTTCTAGCAGCAGAGCTCAGCCAGACACTGGAACATATAATAGACAGGAGCTGCAGACTCTATTTACAGTTCATCACCTTCTATTTACAAAATATTCTGCAAAACGCTGAGCTCACAGCAAAAGAACTCAAAAGTTTGCAGAATGTTGCAGATACTATGGACAAGTGTCCCCCATGTAATTCTGCACAGTATCACCAGTGTGTCTGAGGGGGATACTGTGCAGAATAACAGGGGTGCAGCAGGAGACCAGCACTGGGGGAGCCCCTGCTGAGGAGGTCACTGGGTGCTGGGTGTCACACACCTGGGTGCTGCTGTGAGTGTTATCTTCATTCTGGGCTGTGGGAGAAGCAGAGAGGAGCTTGTAGCAGGATCACATGTAAGTGCTAATCTAACATTGCGCCTAAACTGCGCCAAAATTGCGCCTAAACTAAGTAAAGTGATTAATAAGAGTCAGGAAATTAACTTATCACAGATGGTTGTAGCTTGTGATAATTCTGGCAAAACAGTCTGCCAGAATTTAGGCGCAACTACTACACTTAGGGGCACAAAAGTGATAAATGTGGCCCTAGGTGCCCAAACTACAACCAAAACCCACTTATTTTCCATCAGGTGCCAACATGACAATTTAAAGAGTAACATATTGCTCCCTGTTCTTCCACAACATTCAATCGAATTGGCCCTCTGAGAACACCAATACAGTTGAAAGCAGGAGGGCAACGGGACCCCCAAAGATCATCCAGCCCTGTTCACTCTTCCTGCAGTTCTAATTTGTCAAAGATGTGTCATCTTAAAAGAGCATTGAGAGCAGCATTTCAGGTTGTCTGGGACTGCAGAAAGATTTGAGTCCTATCTGGTGAACTCTGTTCTGGGGAGACGGCCTGGGTACCCACAGAAAGGGCTCAGAGTGCGACCTCTGGCACCCGTGCTAGGATCTGGCAGGATCTAGTGTAGAATTGTGGTGTTAAAGAGCGACCATTCTTGCTTCACGCCAACGCTCTCTATGGCCAGTCATGCCATCTTCGTGCCCCTCCCTCTTTCCATGGAGGTGGAGTAATAGGAAAAAAATTGCAAGGTCTGCAAACGCATTGTGATTTTTAAAAAATCTAATAAATGAGCATAATAAAGAGAAAAATTTACCAAAATGATTTTATTTTAGTTACTAATGTGTGTGTGTGTTTTTTGTTTGGCAGACTTTATTGAAAAATTTGTTTCTGACATACTCAGCATATCAAAGCATAAACTTGTTCCAAATGTCCTCCATATTGCAGCAACTGTCATTTCCAATGCATAGTTACAACCATTTGTACCAGCAATTTAAGGGTTAAAGCATGATATTTTTGTGCTACAAAAGTTAATAAAGTTTTTTTTCCCCTCAGTCCTTTAGATTTTCTTAGAACTTCTTCCAAGCACCATGCTACATAATTAAAGCAGCGTAGAACATATATCTTTCTAAATCCAAGTTAAATGATTTGTGGTAATGAGTTTAGTTCAACACTTAAGTCAAAGCAGAATACATAAACAGCTGATCAATAAACACAGACAATTCTTTTTGGCTTTTTCATCCTCTGAATTAAGTCTATCTTTCCACTTTCTTTTAATTTAAGTGTAGACAGTAAACAGCTATCTGGTATCACAGCAACAAGAATTTAATTGTCAAAGGTTGGAAATGCGGTAGAACATTTTAAGTGTAATTGCTTCACAAATTAAATTCTGTAATACTGAGATCATCCTCTAAAGTGTATTAAAAACTAAAATAAAATTATGATTTCCTCAAATGAACACTTACCAAGAACAATAATATTAAGAAACAGTGCTTGTTCCATGTTTACTGGAGGTGTCCTAAATTACTTAAACCGATTTATAGATACTTGATAATAGACCAACTTTGCATTTTTTCCCCACACATTGGGGCAGATTTATCATGCTGTCTGAAAGTCAGAATATTTCTAGTTGCCCATAGCAACCAATCACAGCTCAGCTTTCATTTTACCAGTGCTCATGAATATTTTAAAGGGGATCTGTGATTGGTTGCCATGGGCAACTAGAAATATTCTGACTTTCAGACAGCTTGATAAATCTGCCCCATTAAGTAGAAGGTCAGTTTCACACATGCATACAGCCGCACACTACAGAGAGGAGGAGTGAGCACTGCAACGCAACAGTACATGTAGCATACAACAGTTTTTACAAGTTTTTGTGAAAGCTCCCTATGGTCAAATTCACACAGCCATTTTTTTTCTCCATATGCTGTCCACGATTCTCAAGGACAGCACATTAACCCTTTTAGGTCAACGTTTTGTTCTAATTTTGAATCCTCATCCGTTTCTCTTTTATGTCCATTATAGTTTTAGGTCTACAACAAATAGCAAAACACCTGGTTCAATACATCATCTGTAGAAGAAAAACTGACTGCACACATATTAACTTATTTATTTTTTTGATGACCCAATAGATTTCTATTGTAGTGATCCGTGAACTTGAAAAAAATAAGACAGGCTCTAAAATTTCTGATAAATCCGCTAAAAATAACAGAAATTTGGAAATATAAAGGTCAGTAAGCTTTTGGTGAAAATCATAGATAACATACCGATTAAAATGGATGTTTGAATAAGCCCTAAGATGTAGCTAGACTCTATATGTATTGCGTTATTACAGTTATACTAGCCCACAGTAGCCTGTCAACTGAATTTGGAGCAGTACGTGGAACTGCCATGTAAGCCCCAAGTATTCTCTAGTATTTATGACATATGCACAGGATATGTCATTAATACATGATAGGTTGGGTTTCTCTTCTGGGATCCATATCCCCAGGTAGGCAGAATGCAGAGTTTTTACGCACCTCCTCCTGCAGAGCTCTCAGCCCCATTGTTCAGTGGTGTAGGGTCTGTATTGGAGCAAGGAGCTGACGGTACTTCATTTCTTTATTTTGAGATATTTTTACATTAATAACGTGTTCATTCTTTGGTGTATGGGACTGCGTTAGGTGTAATTTTTTCTTTTTTCAGGGGGTGATGACATATACATTAATACCATTTGTGGGCCTGTATGATCTTTGCATCACTTTTTATTTCAATTTCTATTAGTTGCAAAATGGCAAAAAATGGTGTTTTGGAACACTGCAATACCTGACATGTTTGTGATTTTTACTGTCTATCTTTATATCTGTTCTAGGGAAAGGGGGTGATTTGAACTTTTTATTTGGTTTAATTTTTTTTTTTTTACTATTTTTAGACTTTACTTTAACCCTAAGTCTTGTCAATCTTACAATATACGGCTATACTACGGTATAGCAGTACATGGCATTTTTGAACATGATCTATTACAATGTTCCACTGGTACATTGTAACAGATCTGCATGAATGAAAAATTCTCTGATCTAATAAAGACCTGAGGCTGTCATGAAGACAAATCATTGCTCCCAAATGTTGTTACGGGGAGCAATGATCACAGACAAGATTGCAGCTTAGCTGTGGGCATGTAAAGGGTTAACACTCGGGACAGGTGACAGCATTGATCACGGGTGTTAACAGTGGGTGTTTGCTGCAATAGACACCAATTACCCATTCTGTATGGTGAAGGCTCTGTCCATGAGCTCTCTCCATACACCATACATTAAGTACATACATATTGTACAAACATATGTCTGATGGTGTGACATCGGAGTGTGAGCACTGCTGATGTCAAAAGAAAAATACTGTTCACGCAAAAAATACGGGTAGGAATAGGACCTGCTCTATCTCTTGCAGTCCGCATGTTCACGGCGTGGTGACGCACGCTGCACATAGCAGGCATATGTACTTCAGCCCATTGAAAGTAATGGTGCTGTGACTTAAAAAAAAAGAATCTAGCTCACAGTAACATTGCACATTGTGTGCACAAGGCCTTATACACCCTAGATAGAAACTCACTCAAAGTGTATATACATGAGAACACACGTACATACTCTATGTGCATGGCCTACCTTCTGAGAATCCTCTTATAAACCACTTGCTATGTTTATGAAGGGGAATGTTAAGTGGTAGCTCCTCCGCTGTGGGGTGCAGCAGGCTGGCAGGCAGGGCTGAGGTAATGGCTGCAGCTTCCTCCCTCTGGGGATGCTGCTGGGAGAAGGACTGCAGAGAAGAGATCTGACAACCTGTGGAATGGGGTATAAGAGGCTGGAGGAGAAGGTTCCTGTGCTGTGAGGATGACCGGCCCCGTTTCCCGTCACGGCACCTACTTTTATCCTGAACCAGGACTTTTTCGGAGGGCTCTGTCTAAAGTGTTTCTCTATGCTATGGCTGTTATGTCCCTGGTCACAGACATCCATGGCACAGGGCAAAAGATCTGGATCTTTCATCCTAGCGATGCCCCTGTGGCCCAGCCATAACTGGTTAGCAGGGTTCCATTGAAGCTGAATTTCAAGTTGTAAGAATGAGAAAAGGTGGTATGGAGGGTATCTTGATGCATCTTTGTTTCAAGTTTGAAGCCTACACATAAAAGTAGAAGAGTCACCAATGTGACCAGTAACTGTTCTTTGTAATTCCTGTTTTGTAACACACAGCACTTTACATAAAGAACTAAAAATAAATGTTCCTACGTATTTCTGTATTTTAGATTATAAAGCCGTTGTCTCTGACACCATGATGTCTTACTTTCTGTAATCACAATGAAAACTAAAACAGTTTGAGTCTAAAGAAATTGCAATTAAATACTAATTATGCAAAAGATTTATAATGGGGACACTGGGAACATCGGCATTAATGCCTGTGTGAAGCCATTCAACTATATTAAAAACAATTCCACCTGGGAAACACATATGGTCCTTTCCACTAAGCCACTGATCTACATTCCCAAAAACTGTAATTCACCCTGCTGTTTATTGATACTTTTAATCTTTTACTATAAGATCTGTTGTTTTACAGTATTTCTTATGTGGCAGCATAATGTTAAGCATTTTGGAATGGTTGCTTATGTCTCTCCTACAACATGTATAGCCTGAAACAACCTGCATTACCTTATGAAACTTTTGCTTAATACCTTCAACTTCTTTAAAGGGAAAATATTGCCATTTTTTTTTTACTTGTTTAATCCAGATGCCAAAATCTATTAGGTTTTTCTTGTTTTTTTTTCCGTGGATATAGATGTTTTTCTTCTATTTTCTGTTTATTTTCTGCTATCCTGTCTGAACTCTAGTAATAGCGTTCAGTGTAATACTTTACAGCAACCTCATGGTCAAAGACAGCAATACTCTCAATCTGGCTCAGGTATATTACTGAGTTTGTGCCAGTTTATTGTCAGCACTTTGTTTACACTAAAAAGGAAGGTCTTTTGTGTTTATACATGTATTTATGAAGTGTTTGCGCCATAATTTTGTAATGGTTGCCCTTTGTCTGACACTTTATTAAACTGTGCATCTAAAGGGGCATGGTAGTGCTTAGTCCAAGTTTGCGCCACATTTATTACTTTGACTTGACACAATTGTGTCGCAACAGGATGAGGCAAAGTGCACCAAAAAAGGTGCAACTTTGTGCACATCCTGGAAACAGACCAGATTAATGAAGAGCATGTTTCTTTGTAGCCAATTGGTAAAATCAAGTTCTTTTTTTTTTGCTCATTAATGTACACTCTGCACCCCATCTTGGCATGAAAAATGAATGTAGATATTTTTGTTAATTTATTAAACAGGAAAAACTGTTTCTGTCTCTAAGCTCCTTAGTTCTCTATTCTCTGTCATGCACCGTTAGGCCCCTTTCACACTTGCATTTTTCACATCCGCGTTCTGCACGTGCTTTTGATGTGCAGAACATGCATTGCACTCTGACCCATTGTATTAAATGTTTTTTCTGAGACTTACATTTTTTTTCACGTTCACACACGTTTTTTAATACATGTTTAAATCTCAGCATGCTCTACTTTCACGCGCGTGAAAAACGCACCATACAAATATATGGTGACGCATCAAAAATGCATTGCACGCATCAATTGCCATAGAAAAGATAGAGCTCAGTCCTGAGTCTTTTTCACACGCTGTGTCTGCATATGAAAAACGCATTGGAAATGCATTGGAATCACCAAAAAACGGCCTGAGACACTGAACAAACTCTGAATGAAAACTGATTGAACTTTGATAAAAAAGGTCAGTTTTTCACTGACCAAGCACTGATCAGACTGACGTGATCTGCAACGCAAGTGTGAAAGAGGCCTTAGCTGTGAGGTCTTATATAGATAGGTATGTGCCTTTCCTAATCAAGTCCAATCAGCTTAAACACTGATGGACTCCAATGAAGGAGTAGAACCATCTCAAGGAGGATCAGAATGGAAATGGAAAGCATAAAAATTTGTGAGTGTCATTGCAAAAGATCTGAATACTTATGAAAATGTGATATTTCAGTTTTTCTTGTTTAATAAGCAAAACTATCTATATTTCTGTTTTTTTCCATGCTCACTGTATCTGAGCTATTAAGATCTATGGGAGCGTACATTAGAATAAAAGTGGTGAATAAGATGTGGCAGTAATCAATGTAATGAGGTTTTCTATGGAAGTTTTATCTTCTGTTTAAATTCTAAATGTTTTGACTGTGATGTACATAAGGCAACTGCTGCAAAGAAAACCCCTACTGAACTAGCAACTGTCAGTCTACTGTATTATTAGGCTTGGTGGTCAACTTGTATTCCAAGATACACTACATTTTATTAACCCATAGAGAAAACATGTACATCCCCCATCAGAAAACATTTAATGTTGAGAGAGCCCAAGATCATGTATTTCATACCTAGTATAATTTCTGCATACTACACTGAGCCTGCTGCTTACTGAGGGGGTCTGTCAACTTGATTAGAAGAATAGTGGAGCAGATCGATATCTACTCTACTGTCACCTACATAGGTTTAATTCTAGCACTTTAGTCCCTCGGGCAGTCACACGAGAGTCAGTCTCTCAGTGAATTAATTTCAGACAAAAAGAGGCATTGCGAGTTACTTGTAAACCTCTTCAGCAAGGGTTTACTGCTCTCAACTCATTTTAAATGTACTGCAATGAAAAAATAGACTTACATGCCCTGTTCACACTTGGCATATCACTGCTAAAGCCACTCTGAAGAGGTCAACAGTCAGGCAATAATGGTGAGCTATTCTCAAACAGCACATCCACTTCAGTGGGCAGAATATACACACAAACATACCCCTGTCACTATTCATCTGGTTAGTGATTTGAAATTGTAATTTGGCAGCATTTTCTATTGGGTTATTAAAAAAAAATTTGAGGGAAAGACAAACTTACAGAATCAGTTGTTAGAATCTTAGGGTAACTGGGACATTTTCAGATTTTCTGAAGTTAAGCCAACTAATTAAAGATGTAAAATTCAACTAGACAGTCTTAACATATGTCAGATATATCATTCAGTGTCCCCTGATCCCAAAATATCAAAATATAAAAATTATCATACCATGCCAGGGTTCTGTACAGAAGGTGGAGACATTCTATACACAAATAAAAGAAGATGACATGACACTTCCAATAAAACTTCTTCCTTTTATTAAGCAATCTTTAAAAACATTTCTACTATGTGCGCCAGCATAGGCACACACTATTATGTCAGCGAGCGCTTCATGTCATGGTGCCTGCGACAGGCGGCGCGGGGATACGGAGCCGATGCCGGAGCATCGCTGTATAGAAGAGGACCTGCCGGGAGGGCGTCTGGAGGTGAGTACACTGTTTGTTTTTTCTTACAGGCATTATATTGGGGGAAGGGACTGCAGGCTATATACTCCAGGGGGCTGGCAGGCTATATACTACTGGGGGTTGGTGGCTATATACTACTGGGGGCTGGCAGTCTATATACTACAGGGGGATCACTGGCTATATACTGTGGAGGCTGTGACCAATGCATTTCACACCCTTGGCTTATACTCGAGTCAATAGGTTTTTCCAGTTTTCTGTGTTTAAATTAGGGGTCTCGGGTTGGCTTATACTCACGTATATACAGTTCATGAGTCCTCTTTATCTGCAGCTCAAGGTGATGGATTTTAACATATTTCACTATAAGGTCATCATAATAAAAAAATAGTGATACTCCTGCAAGCTTGTTAATTATTGTTATGTTAATATATAATCACTGGTGATTAAGTGGGATGTAAGTTTGTGATGCAAGGGATTAAAGAATTCCTAAAAGGTTTAGAACTTCCTAGACTTGCTTTTAGTCGCTCTCTTTTTGTGCTACAGATTGTGTCAGAAAAATAGAAGCACCAAAATTTTGCGGCGCCAACACTTCATAAATTCAGACACAAGAGGCTCAGAGAGGCCTTTCAATCGCCTTTAGTCAGGCAATTAATAAATATAGTACAACTCTGAATTCTCAGAATTACTACAGCTGTTTTTGAAGATTTGTCGAAAACTTACACCAAAATGCTTTGGGACAAAGTTGACGCAATGTGTGTTGCAGAGGTAAATGACAGCCTGGTCAAGAAGTGCAGGGGTTTTTAGTTATTGGTTTCCCTAAGCTTTTTGGAAACAAAAAAAGTAAAAAAAAAGTGGCATCTCCCCAATGGGAGAATCTCTACAAAGAACAACAATTAGGGTATGGTCACACGTATCGCTAGCGCTGTGTTTACAGGTGCAAAGCTAGTGCAATGGGAGCTTACTCCGACCAAACTCAGTTGTGTTTGCAGTGAAACATGAAATTGGTAAACAATCACAAGCATTTTACAGGAAATGCTAATAAGATTTGCTGAGGCACGCCCCCTGCGCTAGCATTGCACTTGTAAGCGCAGCGCTAGCAGTAGGGTGCATTTATTCATTCAGTTTTTCAGATTCAGATTTTGGTGTCCAAATCAGAGGTGGAGTGAATTATATGTTCTCATCCATTATGATCCAAACTTTTGTTGTGTGTCTCGTATGGAATATCCAATCTTATTTTAGCTTCCCATGACACTGTTTTTCTGGGAAAAAAAAGCTTTAACAATTATGCAAATGAGCCTGAGAGGCTCAAACATCAAGTCATTTACATAACTTTTAAAGCCTTTTTTTGTATAAACAAAAGGAACTAAAGGAACTATGGAACTAAAAGAAAAGTGGATCATGAAAATGTGCTTGGTTCACAATATTTGAACAGTTGGTACAGATATATTTTGCAAGTGTAACTCTGGACAAAATTTTGGTCCCCTTCAACATAACATTTTCTAAATGTTGGGGTGTTTTCAGAACACGTTTAACAATAAAATTTGCAACCGGAGGCTAAAGTACAGTAAATTACCAACATCCAGAGGTTTATGTGTAACTAGGGGTCATCTGTAAGTCCAGGTAACTGGTGGTAGAGTGTCCAAATTAGACTGCTCCTTGCCTCAGGTTGCAATGATCAGTCTTGGGGATGGGGGACAATTTTAACAACTTTTTTGGCATCTTTATTAATGAAATATGAACAAATATGAACAATTCACCAAATTGAAATAAACATTTAATTTAAAATCTGTCCCAAGCAAAATCAATTACTTGGCAGTATTAACTAACATCTAAACCAACTAATTCAGATAAATTATTTCTTCATTATATGAGTATGTATAAAATGGAGTAAAAGTGACCGGGCCAGTACTGATACATTGATGAATGCCGTCCATGTGAACAAGTATTCTCTTTATTAACTCTCCACTGGACAAATTATTGTCACCTGTCACGCTCTGCCTCAAGGTAGAACAGTAGAAAACAACTGCAGTGAATACTATACTATAGAGTAAACATGTTTTATCCACCAGTACCGTGCTTCATTTGTATCCATGCCTGAAGAAGGGGCCTGTGTGCCCTGAAAGCTGGCACCCAATATAATTTTTCTGGTTAGCCAATAAAGGTATCAGTCCTTAAGCACTTTTGTAGTTTTTACACAAAAGTATTTACATCAGATTTTTGATTTTTCCTGGCTAACACGGTACGTCAACAATTTTCTCAACATACTTATCCACCAGTAGGAGAGACAAATGCTACTTGGGGTAAATATTTATTTAATTTATGTAGTCATAAGTCCAGGTACATGTCAGAACCCACTGATTTGCTCTGAATGGTACAAGCTTCTCTGCTTAAAAACCATACACAGTGCTTCTTTGATTGACACCTCCCTTTCAAGATCTTTCTTTGGTAAAGCTGGATGTGAGTTTGTTTTGTGTGCAGCTGTGACTTGAGAGATGGACAGCTGAACCAGTCAGTGCTGGGGGTAGTGTCTATTACTCCCTTTATAGTCTGACCAGTTCCAAAAAAGGGTGCTGGTAATTGCAGGTCTACTTTGTCCTTGTTTGTGCTATTGCAATGTTTGCAATTATGTGTATCAAACCTCAGCTACATTTCATCTACCACTTCTTTGCTGTGCCTCAATGCCATTTATATTTGACCCAGTTTTGTCTGACTTCGCTGTTATCTGTTGTACTGCTGTATTGTCCCTTAATGTCTTGTAACCCTAGCGTGACTCAAACTTGTGTTTGGTTTTTGCCTTGTCCTATATCCTAGTGTGAACACTGGCCTGTCTCTGACTGCTTGTTAGCTGTCCCCTCCAACATCCAGCAGCTGCCAGACATCTGGCAGGGTGCATGAATTGAGATTTCCCTTGTCAGAGTGGTATTATCTTCTGTAGACAGGGCCACAAGGACGTCGCAGGGTTAGTTCCCCACCACTTACCCTGTCTAAAAGCTTGCGCACAGTCTGGTTGTGGTTGTGCTATTTGCTGGACAGGTTCATGACAGAATAGCCATACTTTCTTACTAGAACATAGAGGCCATGAAAGTTGCAGTTAGTCAGGTACAGAATCTGGCTGAACATCTACAGAAACAGGAACAGTGCCTCCCTAGGATTTCAGGGCAGTCTACTTATGAGCCTAAAGTAAAGCTACCCATTCTCTTCTCTGGAGACAGAAAACATTTTCCCTTTAAGGTGAGTTCCATGCTATATTTCTACCTTAGGCTTCATTCTTCTGGTAATGATGCCCAGAGGATAGATATCATCATGTCTCCCTCCGGAATGGGCATTTTCTCTAGCCTGCGATGCTCCAGAGAGTAAATAATTTTTTTCAGCTTTTGGGATCGTTATATATAACTTGACAAAACCAGTTTTGCTACCTTTTTTACTAACATTTCTATCTATCTGTGGTGAGACTGTGGTGAATACTGAAGAACCATGCAAATAGGAGAGGATGAGCCTTTGCAGATTAATGTTGGAGTTGTGTCACTTAAGCAACGCATAGATCTCCTATAAGACCTCCAGTGAGGAAGGATCACCACCTACCGTATATACTCGAGTATAAGCCGACCCGAGTATAAGCCGAGACCCCTAATTTTACCACAAAAATGGGAAAACCTATTGACTCGAGTATAAGCCGAGGGTGTAGTATACAGCCAGCTAGCCCCCTGTAGTATACAACCAGCCAGCCCCTGTAGTATACAGCCTGTCCCAAGTAGTATACAATCAGCCTGCCCCCATGAAGTATACAGCCTGTCCCAAGTAGTATACAATCAGCCTGCCCCCAAAAAGTATACAGCCTGCCCCCAAAAAGTATACAGCCTGCCCCAAAAAGTATACAGCCTGCCCTCAGTATGCCTAGCGAATAATAAAAAAATAAACTTAATACTCCCGGTCCTCGGCGGCGGCTCCTGGTCCTCGGCGGCAGCTCCCGATCCATTGCGGCGGCTTCTCTCTTCTATCTTCACGTGCCGGCAGTCGCGTCCATGCGACTTGCCGGCGGGTGCACAGTGCGATGCGCCGGTGCACCGCTACATCATATTGTGCGCCCGCTGGCAAGTTGCATAGACGCGACTGCCGGCACGTGAAGATAGAAGAGAGAAGCCGCCGCAGAGGATCGGGAGCTGCCGCCGAGGACCAGGAGCCGCCGCCGAGGACCGGGAGCCGGAGGGTGAGTATTAATTTTTTTTTTATTAACTCGTGTATAAGCCGAGATGAGGTTTTTCAGCACATTTTTTGTGCTGAAAAGCTGAGTTTTTCAGCACAAAAAATGTGCTGAAAAACCTCATCTTATACTCAGCTTATACACGAGTATATACGGTAAGTGGTAATCAAGGAGGTCACTTAGGTGCCAAGGTATTTCAGAAACCAGTTTGTCACCTCTTACCCAGTCTGACAGTTTGCGTTAAGTCTGGTTGTGGTGGCACTGTTTTCTGTATAGGTTATTGACAACAGGCCTGTCGTTCTCTGAGCTATAGAACCGTGGATACAAACATTTGAAGTCATAGTTGTGAGCTGCAGGTAAAGATTCCAATTCTGCTTTATTTGATACCAAAAGTATTGTCCTAGGTATTTTAGATACCAAGATATGGGTGTCTAAACTGACACTACCTGCCTTTTAGCTTCAAACATCAGTCAGGCTGAGGGAGAGCACAACATTAGAAGCCCATATCCTAAGTTCTACAGCAGCTAAAATCTCATATTTCAATTTAGGCTTTAGTTTTTGTGCATTCCAGGACCTAGAATATAGTGTGGTAACCCTTTTACTGCCAGGAGTTTGTGGAAATTTTTCACCCTCTGGGTACCCTCTGGGATGTATTTTGATGGTAAGAAATATGCCACAAACAGAAAATATATTGTGAAAGATGAACAGAGCTAGAGTTTATACACGCCCCAGTAGCCTCTTTACTCCTCCTAACCTGAGATCTTTGGCGGGAAGCTCCTCATAGCCGTGCACCCTCGTCCGAGAAGCCGGAGTTCTGCACATGCGCAGTAGCTCCGGCCATGGACCTGCATTCTGCGCATGCGCAGAACGGCGGCTTCTCGAACGAAGGCCGGCGCCGAACAAAGGTGCCTGAGATCTCAGGGTAGGAGGAGTAAAGAGGCTACCGGGGCATGGTAACTACTTTACAAAATTTACATATTAGGGCAATAAAGATTTCAAAAAGATAGCGGGACGTGAGGATTAGCTTTAAAAAGGACTATCCTCACGTCCCATACATGCACCTACCACCCGTTCTACCTTTATAGGTAGAATCATATTGGTAGGTTCCCTTTAAGAGATAGATTTCCTTTAACCACATTGGTCTTTTCCTGTTCCTATTATGCTTATTCCCATATGGTTTATGTCTTTCAAATGCCATTTTAGAATATTTCAAAACATTTTCATTGCTTTTATTAATGAGAACATTGTCCTAGTTTATGCCCTCAAGGTCCTCCCTTACCTGTAAATATTACCTGTCATGGGTGCTCCTGTGACCCATATGCCTCCTTGTGCCCCCTCACGCAAGCAGCAACCTCACTTACCTAGCCGTGCTCTAGGGATGGTCTCCTCGCTTCAGTGTGCGCGTTCCCACCCTCCTAGGGTGTATGCTAATTGGTACCGGCCACCTGAGAACCTATAAATGCCCAGCCTCTTACTGTGACCTCTGCCAGATCTTTGTGCTTCTATGTCTGAGAGACAGCTTTGTTCCATGCCCTTCGTGATTATCCTGATTTCCCGCTGTGACTTCAATTCCGTTCCTGACTTCACTCCTGTGCCCCCTGTCCTGACCTACCGCTATGTCCCCAACTCTGATCCTGTACTGCTTGTCTCCACCTTCTGCCTGTCCCCAACCATGCTTCTGCCTCATCACTTTGTAACGCGCCTTGGCCGCCACCACGGACAAAGTTGCGCCTGTGGATCGACCTGGTGGTACCACACAGCAGCAAGTCCAACCTGCTTTGCGGCGGGCTCTGTTGAAAACCGGGTGCCACTTATACTCCGCTCCCAGGTGTCGGCTTACGTCATTGTCTGCCGTGGTCCAATGGGTTCACTACGGGTGCCTGATATTGCCCTTCTAAAGTTTAGAGTTTCTGTTGCCCCTCTTCTAAAATTCATATTGAAGAATAATTTGAAGTGAATGATGTTATGGTCATTATTACCCAGATGACTCTCACCCTTTAATTTTCATACACTGCAGGAGTGCCCCCTTATTGTTGGGCCTTGTACCAATTGTGACAGGTAATTGTCTTTGGCGAATGCCAAAAACCTTATGCCTTTGTAGGACCTAGAAGTCCTACAAACCTTCTGCCCTTCAGACTATTTAAGGGGTGGTTAAAGTCCCCCATGATGAGTACTTAAGCATGCTTTAAGCTGCCTATATTTGACTTATCAGAAGATCCTCTTCTGCCTCCATTATATTTGAAGGCTTACAACAAACCCCTAGTAACATTTTATTCCAGTTTTTCCCAACCCTTATCTCCAACCATAACAACTCACCAATATCATCGCTCAAGACGAGTATGGGGTATGTTGTTGTACCAAGTATTGGGGCCACTTTTTTTTAAATAAATTTATTAAATGTAACCTGTCACCAGGGACCTCATTTTCACTATAGACAGGTTGCAGAAGCCCTTTACAGCTGCATTGCAAATATGCCTTTCTGCTTTCTCTTAAGATTTGCATTACAATATAATTGTGTAATTAATTTTCCTGAGGTGCCACATTGTATATGACTATGCACCTTGCCATAAATCATGTTTTTATCTGGAGCTTAATAAAATGGAACATGTATTAACTACATTCCCCTAAAGCGCTGGTGAATCTTCTTTGGAAAGCGCTTGTGCCTGGAGTCCGTGGGGCTTTTGTCGGTCCATGTGCTGAGGGTTAATTACCCAGGAGGTGAGCTATACTGTTTGGATTTTCTTTTTTGCAAATATAATTGTGTATTATAACTTACCTTGCACCCTGACAGAATCTTCTGTGTAGTCCCAGCTCCCCCCTGCTGCTCCTTTACAGAGCTCACAGCCACAGTGGGAGAGGGAGGAGCTGTACAGGAGCACAAAGGTTGGGGCTGAGAGTCCAACTATCCCTGTGACTAAACAGAGGATTCTGGCAGGGTGCAAGGTAAGTTATAATATACAATGATATTGTAATTCTGCTTAGAGAAAGCAGAAAGGCATATTTGCAATGGAGCTGTAATGGGCTTCTTTAATCTGTCTTTAGTGAAAATAAGGTCCCTGGTCACAGCTTCCCTTTAATGACCTTTTAGTGGGTTTACACAGGCACGTTTCAATATTTGCAGATGATACTAAGCTGTGTAAAGAAATTAATACTGAGGCCGATATAGCATTACAGGGGGATTTGTGGAAGCTGGAGAAATGGGCAGAGAAATGGTTGATGAGGTTTAATGTACAATTATATTCTAAACAGTCAATTTATAAGAGTCAAGTGCATAAAAAGGACATAGAAGAACCGATCAACCAAGATTATTAGGGGAATGGGGGGACTAGTATACAATGACAGATTACAAAATGTGGGGTTATTCAGTTCAGAAAAAAGACGGCTGAGGGGAAACCTCATTACAATGTGCAAATACCTGAATGGGCAGTACAAACATCTTTTCAAAGATCTCTATTTTTATACCTAGGCCAGTGGCCTGTACAAAGGGACATCTTCTACGCCTAGAGGAACGGCAGTTCTACCATTGCCATAGTCGGGAATTCTTTACTGTAAGAGCAGTGAGACTATGGAACTCTCTGCCACAAGAGGATGTTATAATGGACTCTTCGGACATGTTCAAGAGAGGCCTGGAGAGCAAAAATATCACGGCTTTAGGGGGAAAGAAAATTTGTTTAATTCTTAAAGGTTGGACTTGATGGACTTTTTCAGCCCCATATACTATGAAACTGAATAAATACAACACCAATACAATAATAGTAGTGCCATTAAAATGACTAAACAAGCTCAGTCCCTTTCCCAAACTATATTTTTTTAAACAAAAGTATGTCCTTATGGAGCACTTTACAGCACTCTTGCAGTCCTTGCTTCACTCTGTATCCTTACTTGCAGTCAATTACCCATGGAGATTCTCTGAATTATCCCAGGGGACTTCTTGAGGGACTTGAATTAGTTTGTGATGTTACAAAGATACAATATTCTAGAAATCACAGACTTGGAATAACCAATTTCTCTTGCTATGGCTGATAGCAGTGGCGTAACAACCGCCGTAGCAGCCGTAGCGGTTGCTACGGGGCCCGTGAGGTTAAGGGCCCGGGGATGCACGGACTCCGTGTGTCCCTGCAGTGTTGGTGTCTGCCGGATTGTGCCCCGGGCCCCTACCTCTGTGTCCACTCCTAAATCTGCCCCCTCCGTGAACTGCCCGCCCCCTCCGTGAGCCGCCCGGCACAGGTGACCGCCCGCCTCCCGGCACAAGTGACCTCCCGGCCATCCCCCTGCATGCTGGAGCCGGCCGCTGTCATTGTGGACAGATGCCCCTCCTCCGCACTCTACATCCCAGTGTACAACGCGCCCCCCCCCCCCCAGGGCAACACAAGCAACCGTCCGAGTAAGCAAACACCCGCCCCGGCGGCCGAACAATCCCACGCGCGCACAATTCCCCGTGCGCACAATCCCCCGCGCAGCCGAACAAGCTGCCGCCCGACTCCCAACCTTCACTCACGCAACCGCGCCCCCACCCCCCGGCCCGACCGAACAAGCAAAGCCCCCCTGCGCGGCAGAACTGGCTCCCGCCTGACTCCACCGATCGCCCCCCCCCCCCAGGGCGAACAAGCACCGTACCACCCATCCACTGAACCGCCCCCCCCCGGGGACTGAACAAGCTGTCGCCCGACTCCCAACCTTCACTCACGCATACGCCCCCCCACCCCCGGGCCCGACCGAACAAGCAAAGACAGGACCCCCTGCGCAGAACTGGCTCCCGCCTGACTCCGACGAACGAACCCCCCCCATACAGGCCCAAAACATCTGAAAAGGTAAGTATATACATATGTATTTATCTATGAGTGTATATATGTATATCTGTGTATATATGTATATCTGTGTATATGTAGTGTATTATTGTATGTATGCATATATTGTGTATTATTGTATGTATGCATATACTGTGTATATGTGTATGTATGCATATACTGTGTATATGTGTATATATGTATATACTGTGTATATGTGTGTATATGTGTATATATTGTGTATTATTGTATATATGCATATATTGTGTATTATTGTATATATGTATATACTGTGTATATGTGTATATATTGTGTATTATTGTATATATGCATATATTGTGTATTATTGGATATATGTATATACTGTGTATATGTGTATATATTGTGTATTGTATATATGCATATATTGTGTATTATTGTATATATGCATATATTGTGTATTATTGGATATATGCATATACTGTGTATTATTTTATATATGCATATATTGTGTATTATTGGATATATGTATATACTGTGTATATATGTATATCTGTGTATATATGTGTATATATTGTGTATTATTGGATACATGCATATACTGTGTATATGTGTATATTTGTATATACTGTGTATTATTGGATATATGCATATATTGTGTATTATTGTATATATGTATATACTGTGTATATGTGTATATATTGTGTATTATAGTATATATGCATATATTGTGTATTATTGGATATATGCATATACTGTGTATTATTTTATATATGCATATATTGTGTATTATTGTATATATGTATATACTGTGTATATATGTATATCTGTGTATATATGTGGATATATTGTGTATTATTGGATACATGCATATACTGTGTATATTTGTATATACTGTGTATTATTGGATATATGCATATACTGTGTATATGTGTATATACTGTGTATAATCACCAATATAGGCAGCAAGACGTCCAGTGTTAGGTGAAAAAAAATGTTCTTCTTTATTCCATGTTTAAAAAGTTCAACAAAGTACAGCGACATTTCGGCTCGCTTGGAGCCTTTTTCAAACATGGAATAAAGAACATTTTTTTCACCTAATGCTGGACGTCTTGGAGTGCTGCCTATATTCGTGATTATATATTGTGTGTGCTGTTTGTATTTCCCTTGAGTAAATACTGTGTATATGTGTATATATGCATCTACTGTATTTCTACACACACATATTTATATAAGCATATATATGTGCACATTTAAATATATGCACATATATGATGTATGTGTGTTTTTGCATATGCTGTGTATATGGTATGTATGTATATGCTCTATATACTGAATGTGTGTGTGTGTTTATTTCCCGTATGTGTCTGTATACGCTGTATGTGTGTATATTCTGTATGTATATGTCGCATGTGTGTATATGGCGTTTTTATACTGCATGTATGTGTATATATGGTCAGTGTATACTGTATGTGTGTTTAATATATATATATATATATATATATATATATATATATATATATATATAGTATACAGTATATAATGTGTATGCAGTATGTGTGATTTTTATATACAGTATGTGTGTTACACTGTATATAACTCATAAAGTATATACAGAGTGCATAAATGTGTGTGTATAAGTGTATACTTGTATGTATATAGGTGCGAGTATATGAGTGTAGAAATTTGTGTAAGTATATAAATGTATGTATATATGAGTGTAGAAATGTCTAATTGTATAAACATGTCTGTATAGGGGTACATTCACAAGAACGTGTGAGGGACGTATATCTGGCTGCAAATTTGCTGCCGGATATACTTCCCCCATAGGCGTCTATAGCGCCTGGGCTCGGTAAGGTGAGCACAACGAGTACTCACTGTTTCGAGCCGTGGCCGCAAAAGAGATAGAGCGTATCTATGGCTGTAAGAACGACCATGTGGCTCTATTCTCTATGGAGAGGGGAGGGCTGAGATGTGCCTGCCATGCTATAGCCGGGCGCGCACACGTTTATGTGAATGCAGCCTAAATATGTAAATATTTTTAGGGGGAAAGGGGGGCCCCATGTAGAAATCTGCTATGGGGCCCAGCCTCTCCTAGTTACGCCCCTGGCTGATAGGGTCATTCCTTTGACCTTCATCTGGACAACCTGCTGACAGAGGGTTTCATAGACTTTGGAACGTCACACCATTTTTACAAAGTCAGTAAAAACGGAAGTTGGTCTGCCAGTTAACCCCTTCCCAACTTGCACAGTAATAGTAAGGTGCGCGTCGGATGCATGGAGAGGGCTCACGGGCTGCATATTGCAGCAGTAAGGAAAAACACTTTTATATAATGAGCAAACATAGCAAACCAAAACATACCTAATAAAACATTAGGTTTCATAGTTTATATGGTTGAAAAAAGACACTTGTCCATCAAGTTCAACCAAGGAAGGGAAGGGATTGGATGAGGAAGGGATTTACGGGAAACAATTCTATATAACATAACCACAATGTTATTTAGGTTTAAAAAGGCATCTAGACCCTTCTTGAAGCTCTCTGCTGTCCCTGCTGTGACCAGCGCCTGAGGCAGGCTATTCCACAGATTGACCGTTCTCATAGTAAAAAAGCCCTGTCGCCTCTGGCGATTAAACCTTGATTTCTCTAAACGGAGACAGTGCCCCCTCGTCTTTTGATTTGATTTAATCTGAAACAACTTACCACCATATTTTTTGTATGGACCATTCATATATTTAAATAAATTAATCATGGCCCCTCGTAGTCGTCTCTTTTCCAGACTAAATAAATCTAGTTGTTTTAATATTTCCTCATAACTAAGACCCTCCATACCCCTTATAATTTTTGTAGCTCTACGTTGAACCCTCTCCAGCTCCAGGGCATCCTTTTTATGGTCCGGTGCCCAAAACTGGACAGCATATTCCAGGTGAGGCCGAACCAATGCCTTGTATAGTGGTAATATTACATCCCTATCACGAGAGTCCATACCACTTTTGATACATGACAAGATCCTACTAGCTTTAGAGGCAGCTGCTTGACATTGCATGCTGTTACTCAATTTATGATCTACTAGTACCCCCAGGTCCTTCTCAACAAGGGACTCTCCCAGATTTACTCCCCCAAGTACATATTTTGCCTTTGGATTATTGGCCCCCAGGTGCATAACCTTACATTTATCCACATTAAACCTCATTTGCCAAGTGGATGACCAAACATTCAGTTTGTCCAAGTCACCCTGCAGCCTGTGAACATCCTCCATAGACTGTATTACACTACACAGTTTGGTGTCATCTGCAAAAATAGACACAGTGCTATTAATTCCTACCTCTATATCATTAATAAATATATTAAATAGTAGTGGGCCAAGCACAGAACCCTGGGGTACACCACTCATAACTGGTGACCATTCTGAGTAGGAATCATTGACCACAACTCTCTGGATACGATCCTTTAGCCAGTTTGCAATCCAATTGCAAATGATTTCTGCCAAACCAATAGCCCTAATTTTACCCATCAGGCGTCTATGAGGGACAGTGTCAAATGCCTTTGCAAAGTCCAAGAACACAATATCCACAGCTGCTCCTCTATCCAGGCACCTGCTCACCTCTTCATATAAGCAGATAAGGTTAGTTTGACAACTTCTATTCTTAGTAAACCCATGCTGGCTGTCACTTATTATACTATTTGATGTCACATACTTCAGTATATAGTTTTTTACTAACCCTTCCAGTATTTTCCCCACAATGGAAGTTAAGCTTACAGGCCTGTAATTGCCTGGCGAAGTTCTAGAGCCCTTTTTATATATTAGCACCACATTTGCCTTGCGCCAGTCACTTGGCACCACACCAGACATTACGGAATCCCTGAAGATGTTAGACAGCGGTACAGCAATAACAGAACTGAGTTCTTTAAGAACTCTGGGGTGTAACCCATCTGGTCCAGGAGCTTTGTACACATTGGTTTTATTGAGCTTAGATTGGATCATGTCTACATTAAGCCAGTCTAGTATATCACAGGATCCATGACCCGCACTGGCACCACCCACGTCAGAAGTTCTTTCTTCTATCGTATAAACGGAGCTAAAAAACCTATTAAGTAACTCCGCCTTCTCTTGGTCTTGGTTAAGTCCAGGTTATGCACATCTGTTGAACCGTAACAAAGTCCTGCATACAAAAGATATAGTCAGTAGCGATGGAAAGGAATATTTTTATAAATAAAACATCATAATCCTAGTATTGCACTTAATGTTTTTTCTTTCAATCTTTTAAATTTATTTTTCCTAATAAATCGTTAAAAGAGTGAGCTCTTATGGAATGGAGCAAGAACAAAACTAAAAAAAATACACTGCATCCTCAAAGGTAAAATTGTGTTCAACCTTAAGAAGCAAATGATCAAATTATTTTAAAGTGACGGAGGCCCCATTTTCAAACTGGTGGGGCCCTCCCCACAATTTTTTCAATTACGTAAATGTTGCTAGCAATGAATCTATAGACAGCTCACCATTAAAATAACAAAATAATAAAATTTAACTTACTTTCTTCTCCTCCCCTGATGTGCAACACGCCCTCTTACTCTTCTCAGGGTCACACAGTAGGTGTTCTCCTTAAGGAAACATTGCCAATTAAGGCCACCTTAAAGGCGTGTGGAGATTTAAAGCCATAGATGCTCCACTAGGGAATTCTTAAGGGGACTGCCTTTCAAGGTAGCAAAAGGAGGTATTGTTTTCCATTTAACTCCTTGGAAAACTTATTTGCATTCTTCCCAGAATTCCCTAGTGGAGCATCTATGGCTTTAAATCTCCACACACCTTTAAGGTGGCCTTAATTGGCAATGTCTCCTTAAGGAGAACACCTACTGTCTGACCCTAGTCAATAGCCTCTCACATAGCCAAATCAGTTCCCTACGCTGTACTGAGGAGACCCAACCAGGTCGAAACAGTGCTGTCTACAGTTGGGAGTCTGTTCCTTATGGAATAGATATACTGGTTTGGCTTAATTCCACATCATGTTTTTAGACTTCTGTAGGTCATACTGGATATTAAGGGGGCTGCCTTTCAAGGTAGCAAAAGGAGGTATTGTTTTCCATTTAACTCCTTGGAAAACTTATTTGCATTCTTCTCTTACTCTTCTATCAGTCAGACATCTGGCACTGGTGTCTCAGTATGTGATGTCCCTGGATGCTGATGTCTACTGTGCTCCTCAAACTACGGCAGAGCAGCGAGCATATTTTTCCCTCGCTCTGTCATAGCCACAAGTATGTTGGGTGGATCCAGGTCTACCTCCGGCTACTGACTGGTTCTCTGAGCTGGCTGCGGTTTAACAGCCGGATCAAAAGAGCCAAGGTGTCAGACCAAATTCAATCCCTACACATATAGTGGGCAATTTGGGTGTCCAAAATTACCTACACTATAACCCATCATTGGTTAGTGGGGGCCCGTTACAACCTTTACCCCTGAACAGTACTACTGCTAAATGCAAGGGTTTGGCGTTTTAAATGGTAAGGAGAACTTTCATTCTTCTCTGTAGAAATGTATCATATTTTTCAGTGACCTAATTACCTAGTGTGTGGGCCTAAGGGGGGTGGATAGTCCACACTTTTTTGAGACTTGTAGTGCTACCTGTGTTGGTGATATAGTCCTCTAGGGTGGCCAACTAGAGCAAGAGAACTAAACAGACGCCATTACAGGTCTGGTCTGGGGGGGGGGGGGGGGGTATGGTGCCCACTCAGAAGCTATAGAGTATAATGTTTTAATTCAGCTTTTTTTCTTCAAAAATATGTATCTCCAGTGTTTATACGGGAATAAACATTCTCATATGCTCAAAGGAAGATGAAAAAATCACAGCTCACCCTTGGTCTAGATGTTCTCAGTAGGATCACTTATCCGTGTGAACGGTGCCCGGAGCAGAAGAAGG
The DNA here is from genome assembly GCF_040894005.1 of Engystomops pustulosus. Taxonomy (NCBI): domain Eukaryota; kingdom Metazoa; phylum Chordata; class Amphibia; order Anura; family Leptodactylidae; genus Engystomops; species Engystomops pustulosus. The sequence goes on from NC_092417.1 coordinate 115,709,445, forward strand.
TCCTGTGTCGATGCAGGTGAAAATCCAAAGTGAAAGAACAGAGGTAGCCGGCACTCGTTAAAAGTATATATGAAAAAAATCTCTAGGAAGCTTTATTTGACAGGGATAAAAACTGCATGTGAACAGTGGCATAAAAAAATGAAGAAGGAGCTGTGGAGCTCCGTGTCTTAAAAAGCGGTAATCAGACCTACGCGTTTCGGACGCTATGCATTATGGTCCTTAGTCATGGTCTCTTAGACGCGTAGGTCTGATTACCGCTTTTTAAGACACGGAGCTCCACAGCTCCTTCTTCATTTTCTATGCCACTGTTCACATGCAGTTTTTATCCCTGTCAAATAAAGCTTCCTAGAGATTTTTTTCATATCTACTTTTAACGAGTGCCGGCTACCTCTGTTCTTTCACTTTAGCTTTTTCTCTTATTTAAACTGTTGTTTGCCTTTTACATTGTCCTTGGCATTTTGCTGTCCTTCACGCTCTATGTTGTTTTTTAATTTGTTTTGGTTATCAAGAAGTTTCTGGAGACATTCTATGAACATTCTGTAGATAAACATGTTTGCGAACAAGGCCTGTTTCACAAAATGTGCTGGTAAATTCATTATGGCCAATAGCATTACAGTACTCTTATCTCCTTCGTCACGCCCCCCAATGCTGTTTTTTATGTCTGTGATATTATGCATTTGAGAGATTAAACGAGAGAGAAGATCTTTACATACACTAAGAGACTGACGTGTGTGGTTCCTCACCCTATATAATCTGGTTACGGACCAGGCTTACATCAAAGAAGAACTGGTGGCAGCTCCTTGGGTTCAGGGTTGTGATTCATTGTTGTGTCATATCCGGAAGTTGTGTGGACAACTTTAAATCAATTCCTGCGCCTCTCAGAACCCGTGCATTCTGAGAGTGTCTAAAAAGGATAATTAATAGAGATGAGCGAACACACTCGTCCGAGCTTGATGCTCGTTCGAGCATTAGCGTACTCGTAACTGCTTGTTGCTCGGACGAATACTTCGCCAGCTCGAGAAAATGGCATCTCCCGCCATTTTGATTTTTGGCGGCCAGAAACAGAGCCAATCACAAGCCTGGAGACTCAGCACTCCATCCAGCATGACGTGGTACCCTTACACGTCAATAGCAGTGGTTGGCTGGCCTGATCAGGTGACCCTGGAATAGACTAGCCCCTGCCCGTGCTGCTCGGATCATTCTCTGTCTGGATGCCGTTAGGGAGAGAGTTGCTGCTGCTGCAGGGATAGCGTTAGGGTGTTATATTAGCTTACTGTTAGGCAGGAGTGAATCTACAAGAAGGGCTAGAATAGCGTTATATTTTATTTATTTTTTGTTTGCTTGTGGCTGGGCTTGCTGGCACTAGTAGTGCAGCTAGTACCATATTGTGACGAATTTGCAGGGAGACTTGCAAACGTTATATTTAGCTCTTAGTGAAACACCTATCCATGTCAAACAAATAAGTGGGATAATTTAATAGGGGTTTGATTGTATTAGGCACAGTCTGCTTTTTCTTTTTGATTTCAAAACTAAAAGTAATCAGGCACAGCACAAAATCCTGTTGTGTGCTGTCAGTGTAGGTTAGAAACTAGCCATAGCAATAGGATAGCATCGGTTTCTTAAAAAAACAAAAGTAGAAAAAAAAACAAGAAAAAAAATTTACACCCCACTACTGCAGGGGTCAGAGGCCATGGTCATGAGCGGGTGAGACAACACCTGCTGATGAGGGAGCAGGGGAATGCCGCAGAGCTACACTCCCTAGGTTCATGTCTCAAGTTACTGGGATCCGTGGTAGAGCACTGTTGAGGCCAGAACAGTGCGAACAGGTGATGTCGTGGATTGCGGACAATGCTTCTAGCCATTTGTCCAACAGTCAGTCTTCCACGCAGTCCACCCATGTCACTGAAATCAGCACTCCTCCACCTCAGCCTCCTTCCCCCCAGTCTGCCCCCTCCCAGGAAAATTTGGCATTTGAACTGGCATACTCTGAGGAACTGTTTTCTGGACCCTTCCCACAGTCACAAACCACTTGTCCGGTTGCTGCTGAGCTCTTTTCTGATGCCCAGGTTTTCCAGCGGTCGCAGTCTGTGGGTGATGATGACATTGTTGACGTAGTGGAAGAAGTGTGTAAAGAGGTGTCGGACGATGAGGAGACACGGTTGTCAGAAGTTGTTGTCAGGGCAGGAAGTCTGAGGGGGGAGCAGACTGAGGGATCGGAGGATGATGAGGTGACAGACCCAAGCTGGGTTGATAGGCTGGGTGAACACAGTGCTTCTGAGACAGAGGCGAGTCCTCAACGAGAACAGGTTGGAAGAGGCAGTGGTGGGGCCAGACGGAGAGGTGCATCAGCGCCAAATGTTTCACGTAGTGAAGCTCCCATGGCGAGGGCTAGATTTTCAGAAGTCTGGAGGTTCTTTAAAGAAACACCGGATGACCGACGGACTGTGGTGTGCAACCTGTGCCACACCAGGATCAGCAGGGGTTCCACCACTACCAGCTTAACCACCACCAGTATGCGCAGGCATATGAATGCTAAACACCCCACTAAATGGAACCAAGGCCGTTCACCTCCGGCCGGGCACACCACTGCTCTTTCCCCTGTGTCACCTGCTGCCTCTGCTAGTCAGCCCCCTGCCCAGGATCACGGCTCAAACACCTCCCGTGCGAAAACCATACCTTTGCCTCATTGATCCTCCACAGCATCCACCAATGTCTCCATGCACAGCGCTCAGCTTTCCATACCCCAGATGCTGGAGCGCAAGAGGAAGTACAGTGCAACCCACCTACATGCCCAAGCCCTCAATGTCCACATCTCCAAAATGCTTAGCCTGGAGATGCTGCCCTATAGGCTGGTAGAGACCGAGGCCTTTCGCAACCTCATGGCGGCGGTCGCCCCTCGGTATTCGGTCCCCAGCCGCCACTACTTTTCCTGATGTGCTGTCCCAGCCCTGCACCAGCACGTGTCAGACAACATCAACTGTGCCCTGACCAACGCCGTTTCTGACAAGGTCCACCTGACCACGGACACGTGGACGAGTGCTGCCGGGCAGGACCACTATATATTGCTGACGGCACATTGGGTTAACTTGGTGGAGGCTGGACCGAGTCTGACCCTGGGGCTGGTCATATACTGCCGATGCCGAGGATTGTGGGGCCTACCTCGGTCCAGGTCTCTCAGGTCTACTATGCCTCCTCCTCCTCCCACCCCTGGCATGGCGCCATCAGTCGGTAGCTCTAGGCACAGCAGCAGTGCCGTCGCTAAGCGACACCAGGCGGTGCTCAAACTGCTGAGCTTAGGCGATAAAAGGCACACCGCCCAAAAGCTATTACAGGGCATCACGGCGCAGACTGATCTGTGGCTGGCACCGCTGAACCTGAAGCCAGGCATTGTGTGTGACAACGGCCGTAACCTGGTGGCGGCTCTGCAACTCGGCAGACCCATGTGTTAAATCTCATAGTTCAGCGGTTCCTCAAGACATACCCCAATTTGTGTGATTTGCTCACGAAGGTGCGCCGCATCTGTGCGCATTTCAGGAAGTCCAACACAGATGTTGCCACTTTCAGGGCAGCGCAACGCCGCCTCCAACTGCCCTGCAACATGCCCACGAGGTGGAATTCAACAGTAACCATGTTATCCAGAATTTACCACCAGCGCAGAGCGATTGTAGACTGCCAGATGTCAAATTCCACCAGAACTGGTAGTCAGTCAGCTTCCTCAAGTCTACAATGAGGAGTGAACGTGGATGTTTGATATCTGTCAGGTGCTGAGTAACTTTGAGGAATCAACACAGATGGTCAGCGGCGATGCCGCCATCATCAGCCTCACCATCCCGCTGCTTGGCCTGTTGAAAAACTCTCTGGTCAGCATGAAGTCAGAAGCTTTGCACTCGTCACAAGAGACGGGGGAAGAATATTCCCTTGTTGATAGCCAAAGCACCCTCAGGTCTGTTTCTCAGCGCATATTGGAGGTGGTGGAGGAGGATGAGGAGGAAGAGGAGGAGAATGTTGGCGAGACAGAAGTGGGGAGCATTGCTCAGTCCTTCACTGTTCAGCGTGTATGGGCAGAAGAAGAGGAGTTGGAGGAGGAGGAAATGGACAGTCAGGCCAGTGAGGGGAGTGAATTCTTGCGGGTTGGGACTCTGGCGCATATGGCAGATTTCATGCTAGGCTGCCTGTCCCGTGACCCTCGCTTTCAAATAATTTATTCCAGCACTGATTACTGGGTATTCACTCTCCTGGACCCACGGTACAAGCAAAATCTTTCCAGTCTCATCCCTGGAGAGGAAAGGAGTTTGAGAATGCATGAATACCAGCAGGCCCTGGTGCACAAGCTGAAACAGTATTTCCCTTCTGACGGCAGAGGGCGTACTTCTGCGGGACAAGTAGCGAGGGAGAGTAGGCGAGCAGGCAGCTTGTCCAACACTGGCAGGGGTACGCTTTACAAGGCCTTTGCCAGTTTTATGTCACCCCAGCAAGACACTGTCACCTGTCCCCAGTCTCGGCAGAGTAGGGCTGATCTTTACAGAAAGATGGTGAGGGACTACGTAGCTGACCATACCATCGTCCTAAATGATCACACAGCTCCCTACAACTATTGGGTTTCAAAGCTGGACATGTGGCACGAACTGGCGCTGTACGCCTTGGAGGTTCTTGCCTGCCCTGCCGCAAGCGTGTTGTCTAAGCGGGTTTTCAGTGTAGCTGGTGGAATCACTGATAAGCGTACACCCCTGTCGACTGACAGTGCTGACAGTCTGACGCTTATCAAGATGAATAAAGCCTGGATTTCTCAGTATTTCCATTCTCCACCAGGTGAAAGAAGCTCAACCTGAATAATGTATGCAGTCCTCCTCATTTTCCTCCTTCTCCTCCTCTTTGTACACTAAAGCAGAGGAAACTGGCTATTTTTTGCCAGGGCCAACTGTCTCTAGCTATAGTACTCTATGTATTTAATTTTTCTGGAGGGCCACCTACCCGGTCCTCTGTTTTAAACAATTTTTGGGAGTGCCACATACAGGCACTCAATCTATTTAATTTTTCTGGAGTACCACCTACCTGCTCCTCTGATTTGAAAACTTTTTTGGACTGCCACATACAGGTACTATCCAAATTTAATTGTCTCCATAGCAGCAACCACACGTCGTCTTTATAGCTGCCTCCACACGTTCTCTCCATAGCTGCCTCCCGAAGTCGTCCATATAGCTGCTTCCATACATTGTCCCCTTAGCAAACGAGCTGTGTCAGGCAGAATTTTGGGTTGTTTTCATGGCTTCCACATCAAACTTGTTAACTTTGTCGCCACCCTGCTGTGTTATCAACAAAATATACTGGCAAACTTTTATCATTTAACGATATTATTTCAGCGCTTCTTGCGCATCTGTTTACATTCCCCTCACCCGCCATAACCCAAAATTATAAGAACACTAATACACTTGATCTTATCCAAAAAGTTCTTAGAAGTGCTGTATGGGGAGGAGCCGAGAGACAGGGGCTTGGACAGGCGAAAGCTCGCCTGGCAGCGGACCACCAGCTCCATCCCAAGATCCAACAAACATAATTTATACTGCACCACCTTTAATCTACTACTAGTTCACTGCCTCCATACATCGTCCCTTTATCAAACGAGCTGTGTCAAGCAGAATTTTCGGGTGTTTCACCAGATACATAATGGAACTCGGCGCATCTGTCGCCGCCATGCTGGAGACCTGAAGTTGCTATCATAGCAGCGCAATATGGATGCCCCATACTGTCGCTCTTAATCATGGAACCATTTCCAAAAAAACTATTAAAAATAGAACCGCTATGCTATTCCATTATTCCTAGATGAAATATTCAAACGACCCCGCCTGCTTTGAAAATTATAATTTTTTCAATGTAAACGCTTCTGGCCCCCAGGAACATTTTGGTTGGGGTGGAGCCGAGAGACAGGGGCTTGGACAGTCGAAAGCTCGCCTGGCAGCGGACCGCCAGCTCCATCCCAAGATTAGGCAGCCTCAGAGGCATCCATGCATACTGCCCCTGCTGTTTCCTGTCCATTTTGCCTCGACGATCCTCCACAGTGTCTACCAATGTCTCCATACGCACCTTTCAACTGTCTATACCCCAGACGCTGGAGCGCGAGGGGATATGCAGCACATAATCCCCTTATCAAAAGAGCTGTGTCAGACAGAATTTTAGGGTGTTTCACCAGATACATAATGGAACTCGGCACATCTGTCGCTGCCATGCTGGAGACCTAAAGTTTCAATCATAGAAGCAATATGGATGCCCCATACTGTCACTCTTAATCATGGAAGTCGTCTCCATGGCTGCCTCCACATGTCGTCCCCCTATCAAAAGAGCTGTGTCAGGCTCATTTTTCGGGTGTTTCACCAGATACGTTATGGAACTTGGTCACTATGTCGCCACCATGCTGTGTTATTGACTAAATATACCGTCAACCTTTTGTTCACATAGGAAATCATTTCAGCGCTTCTTGCTCACCTCCTTTGGTTCTTCTCTGCCACCCATTTGTTTGAAGCCTGAGTCCATTTAGGGTATGTTGCCATGACACTCTCTAGCCTGCCGCTGCTGCCGCTGCATGCCGTCCCCTATAGTGTCAGGGTCAATTATTGGATGTTTTAGATGTTATCTAGCCTCATTCGGTCACTCTGTCATGGGCCATGCCCATAATTTTGGCATAATGGTGCGATTAAGCAGCCTCAGAGGCATCCATGCATGCTGCCCCTGCTGTTTCCTGTCCATTTCTGTGGTGTTTACATTATTTTCTGAGGTTTCCAGGTGTTTGGCCAAGCTTCCCTGTGCAGACACATGGTCCCCTTGAAAAATGCTTGAGTCTCCCATTGACTTTAATGGGGTTCGTTATTCGAGACGAGCACTCGAGCATCGGGAAAAGTTTGTTTCGAATAACGAGCACCCGAGTATTTTAGTGCTCGCTCATCTCTAATAATTGACCCTGCGTATCCTTCAGGGGTCCGAAAAGTCACGGTTAGCTTCACAAGTTATACTTGAGATTTAACCCCTCAGCTAGAACCACCAAAATTGGGGCAACATGGTGATCGAGTGTGTAGCACATCTGCCTTGCATCGCTGCGGTCCTGGGTTCAAATCCACCCAGGTCAACATCTGCAAAGAGTTTGTATGTTCTCTCTGTGTTCGCATGGGTTTCTTCTGGGTTCTTCCAACACTCCATAACATACTGTTCGGTTGTTTAGATTGTGAACCCCATGGGGATAGGGACCAATTTGGCATGCCTTGTGCAGCACTGCGTAATCAGTAGGCGCTATATAAATAAAGAATTATTATTATTATAATAGTTGTATGACTCATGGGATGAGACATCTGCATGTCTCATGCAAACCGGGTGTTTACTGCATATTGCCTGTTAGCCTGTTAAATGCATCTGGCAAAGCTGCATCTTGGCAATGATGGCGACCGCCACGGCATTATTAGAGGCAATTATCCATTGCTCTTGAGTTTCTAGTCATTTGCACAGGGTCTGTGAGCATTGGACCGATACAGATCATGCCATAGTATTACAGTATATAGTAAGAGCGATCAGACCACTGGGGGGTAGGCCTAAAAAAACTGTAAAAAAAAAAGGACATAAAAAAGTAAAAAGAAACAAAGAAAAACTAAAAGTTCAAATCACCCCCCAATCCCAATATTGAAAATAAAAATAAATAAAAAACATAATCACAAACATGTTAGGTTTATGCTACACCACAACTGAGATGAAGTGGACAGGGTATTGCCCTCCAGGGATGAGATGATGAGCAAGTTCTCTGTTGGGTTATGTTTATTGTTATTATTTAGGTTTAAATGTTCATAGAATTGTATTACAATTCTGTAGGAATCACTGATTTGGGTCCCTGAATTGGAAAGTGGAAGTTATTGGTGTGACCTAATGCTGTAAAAAGGGGACCAAATGATGCTCAATGGATAACTCCAAGACCCTTCCCCCTTTTCCCTACCCCTTCTCCCCATACCTTAACCTTTTATAGGTCATTTGACCTACTGTTTGTTTTGGGTGCCCTATGGTAAGGTCTTATCTGTTATGCTCAGTTCACACTACCATTCATATTTCCTTTTTTAGCTTCCACTTAAAAAAAGTAAAAAATGGAAATTGAAAGGATCTGTTGAAATCAATGCAATTTTTATGTCATCCATTGCCATCTGTTAGACAGTCATATGTTATTCTTTTGTTTTTTTGGACAGAAAAAATGCTGTTAAAAAAAACAACAGATGATGTCTAAATGACCATAACAGATGACAATAAAAATTCTTTATTTTCAGTTTTCGAGAATATAACACTGTACAAAAGGCATAACATTCACCTTAGGGAAGTATAAGGTACAATTATAGAACAATCTGCACAAGAATATCAACATAGGATAATTACATCATCCAGTGATGCAAAAATAGAGAGAAATTGTCCCAGTAAAGGGTATCCCTTCCCTAAGGCGGAGAACACACACTCACCCAACCATTCACACAGCACACAAGTGGAGCTATTCCTCCTCCACACTCGTAGCAGTATGAGCTGCCACCCACACATCCCAGATCAAAGATAAACTGTCCGGAGTACCTCTAGCAGTCTACGTGAGTTTATAAACTGGAAGTTCCGCATTTATTAGTGAGATCCATTTGGCCAATGTTGGGTACTTAGGAGGCTTTCAATTCAGCAAAATAATTTTACTTCCATAGAACATAAGCAATCTGAACAGAGCCCTCTAAAATTTATCCTGAAGACTGCCCCTTACCAGGCCCTGAAGACTACAGTGGGAGTAGACACCCCGGGAGACCCAGATGCTCGTTAATGTAGGTATAAATGTCCATCAAATAATCCTGAATGGATGGGCATTCCCAAACAAAGTAAAAGAAGGTACCCATACCATTTATGCATCTAGAACATAAATCTGGGGGAAGTCTGCGCATTTGACACATGCGCAAAGGGGTCAGGTAGACTCGATGCAACCACTTGATCTGTATCAAATAGTCCCAGGCACTGACAACTGATGAACGCCAGTTATGTGTGATCTCCTCAAAGTGATGGTAATCTAGTTCGGGGATATCTTGTTGCCATTAAGTTATCTTTTACATTAAAGTCAATGGAGATGTGCCAGTTTTTACAGTTGTTTTAGATGAAGTAATAAACAGATATAGATAGAAAAATAAATGATGGATAGATTATAGATAAATGTGAGGAATAGCGAGAAAGATAGGTAAGAATATAGAAATTAGAGAAATACGTAGAAATGAGAAATCGATAGGTAGATAAATAGGTACAGAGTCAGAAAAACAAGATCGATAGGTAGTTAAAAATAATAAATTTATAGAGGACTATGAGGGATTGATAAATACATAGATAGATTTCAGGGATGGATAGATAGATATATACCGGTAGATATAGAAGCTGTACTGTTCCTTTTTGTTTGCTTTCATAGATATAGAAGCTATAGATCATTGTATTGAAAGTGAAAGTAATTATCTGTTACTGTCAACCACTCATGTTCAGTTGTATTACCGTTTATTTACCAAATATTTTCAATAAATACAGTTTAAAAAAAGCATGTTAGGTTTTATCAATCATCTGTCAAAATTGTTCCCGTCTGTAAATCCCACAACAAAAACAGAGCTCAAATGTCCAAATCTATAATTTTTCACCATTTTGCAACACATGATGAAAAGATTGTGATGATAAGAAAATGGCCAAATGCATTTGTTGCATTTCACCGTATTTGGAATTTTGGAAATGCAATAAAGAAAAAAAGGGCATTGGCGGGAAAGGGGTTCAGTTTTCATACTATTTGATTTTCATATATTTACATAATATAGCACCAACACCATCACTCCCGAATGTGCATTTTGACTCCGAGCAGCTTATAGAGAAACAATCAGTAATGCAAAACTATTCCGGATTTGGATACTATTCTGCTTTTCCCTTAAAATCATTTTATCTGGGGGCCCAGTCACTGTTAAAACACACTCAATCTTACCTTGATAATTATATAGACCTCGCCTTGTAAATGTTTTGTATTCAGTTCCCAAGTATGTGTGTCAGCAGCATCCACACTAGAAATATTTCCTTTGTTGTATGTTCTTATTTACTATTTGTCAATTCTGCTCAGGTGTAGGAAAGTGAACATCTGCAAGATAATCTTCAGCATTATACATATTTATTAATTAGGACATATTGGAACAACTTCAGATTTTGTCTTACTACAGATGCATATATTTGATGCCATAAAATTCTACCATAAATCTTAAGAACCTGAAAACTAGGACATTTTGGGAATAGAAATGAAAGAAAAACAGCTTATACAACACTTCAAGGCTGTAACAATTAAAACAAGCTGCAGTGTGTTATGTACAGAAGGCTACAATTTGTAATGATTCCCATGTAAAAGCTGTGGGGTGGGACCTAATATGATTTGCTGGTGTGAAACACTTTGGAAATTATAGTTAAAAAAACAGCCAAGGTAGATATAATTTAAGTGCAGCTATCTTTTCTAAATGCATGAGGGGTGTTTAAAATCCCTGAAATATGCACATTTCCTTGTGCGCAGCCAGGAACGTGCCCATTTTATCCTTTAAGCCCCCTCCACCCTTAGTGTGCGTTCCTGCCCTGCAAACTACCTATGGTCTGTGCCAGTTCAGGCTCAGACTATAGCACAATTCTACACCTAGCGTAGACCTGCCCCACTGACCCAGCTGCCTGCAGTATTCATTTGGAGGTCAGAGCCTCCTAATGATTCCAGCATAGCATGGAGGAGGGGGGGGGGATTACATCAGCATCAGAATAGGGTTATGACATTTTTGTCCTGTCAGACTTATATGATCAGCTTATATCAACTAGTAAGTTCTAGAGTGGACCTGGGGAGACAGTGGATGCTGTTTATCTAGACTATTCCAAGGCATTTGGTACAATGCTACATAGGTCGCTACATAAAATGAGACTTCTGGAAGTAGAGGAAAAATTGTATATTTTTGTATTTTTATATGTAGTAACAGCTTTATGGTAGAAAACAGAAAGTCTTCATTAATGGGGCATTTTCAGTTTGGGTTGAAGTTACCAGTCAATATTGTTACCAGTCAATATTATTAGCCCTGTTGCTAATATTTTTGTTAATGATGTCATAGAGGGTTTACACAGTAGAGTTTCAGTATTTGTAGATGATACTAAGCTCTGTAAAGTAAATAATACAGACATTGATAACACTACAGATGGATTTGTGGAAGCTGGAGGAATGAGCAGAGAAATAGCTGATTGGGAGGTTTAATGTAGATAAATGTAAGTGCATTGGGAGGTCTGGATGTAGGGATGACAGACAGAACAGTGAGCCTTAAACTAAGCCACCCAAACTGTCATGTGCCTACTTACTGGGTGTTGATATAAGAAGAAGCCAGTAACTGACCGACAATCCCAATGACAAAAGGGGGACACAAAACAAGAATAAAAAAAAAATAACACAGAAGAATAATGAGTATTCCGTGTCACAAAAGAGATGGCAGATACGGTATGTCAGGGTTCTGGGTCTGTGGACCCTCTGGACCACCACAGGAGATGGTACCAGCTGGCACCTGTGACTGGAGTATGAGTGGTACCTGGTCTTCACCAGAGCCTGCTGCAAAGCGGGATGGTCTTGCTGCGGCGGGGTGCCACCAGGTCGTTCCACAGGTGCGACTAGTCCGCGGTGGCAGCAAAGGTAGTAGTGCAGAACACAGTCCAAGCCCAGGATGACAACAGGAGAACAACACAGGAAGGAACACACAGCAGTAACACAGGAGCTGGAACACGGAACAGGAACACTGGAGCACAGGGACACGGGATCTGGAACGCTGGAGAACAGAAATACAGGAACACACATTGGAGCTTACTCTGAGACTGTTGGATCAAAGATCCGGCGGGGAATGATGGGTGCTGCCGGAATTTATGGAAACCCGGAAGTCGCCCTAGGGAGCGGGGACTCGCGCGTGGCCTAGTCCGGATGGGAGCAGGCTCGTGGGAAGTAAAGGAGGGTCGGGGGATCCCCGCCACCACGGAGTTGCCCCAGGTTTGTCTGCGATCCGTGACATGGTTTGTGGGGGCACCCGTGACACGGTGCAGATTCGCAGATACAAAAAATAAAGTCAAAATATGAAAGCCTAGATCTGAAACCAGAGATGTCAGAAGTGCAGATAGTCAATGGCAAAGTATACACGCAATCAGTATAACCAGCAAAATACTGACTGTGAGCGGGATATAAAAAGGTATTGAGAGAGCCTCAGCTGCAAAGCTCTGTCAATCACAGCAGTTAATTACTGCAGAGCCAGAGCAGAGCTGCAGAGGGCCTGGGTGTGGTGCAATACTAAAACGCAGCCAGCAACATAAAGCACAGTTCACACTAAGCCACACTCTGCAACAGAAGAAGATGCTGGCACAAATATACTTCGCCAGTGGAAACAAAAAGTATAACAATGTTCTAAACAGACAATTAATTTGTAAAACTTTAGCAGAAAAAGACTTGGGGATGATGTGGATGGAAAACTTAGTTTAAGTGACTAGTGCCAGATACCTCCTAACAATTTGACATGCTTGTGCAGCGCTGCGTAATCTGTGTGCGCTATATAAATAAAGAATTATTATTATTAAAGAAAATAAAATATATCAAGAGAGGAATAAATTTCCCTCATAAGGACATAGTTTGCCCTTATACACATCACATCAGAACACACGTGGAATATTGTCTACAGTATTGGGTACCATGTATAACAAGGATATTTGCAAAAAACTGTATTATGATATCAATATTAGACTAGTTGGCTTGTAACAGGTTTAACTTTCAGTCAGTTAATAGATCTTCTAAGAAACATCAGCTTCCAGGTCACATATACTATAAATCTGCACAATGCTTGAACCATTTCAATAAAATGTCAAGTAGTAGGTAAAATAACCTGTATGGATATTGTAGTTGGGTTTATTTACAATCAAGGCTTTCTAACACTTTTCATTGACTTCTATTATACAAAAATGTAATCTGTATATGTTCTTAAATAGGATATGGTAATATTTCTTTGTCCCACTGTATTCCGTTTCAAAGAGAATTAATATTTGCAAGTTATCCTCTAGCACAACATAAGGGACAGCTGTGGGCCCTGTCCCCTAGAAAATGAGTGGAATGGCTATGCATGCACGTCCAGTTGAAAGTGACAGCAGTCCAACTCACACTGATCGGCAAGTTATCCCTTAACATCTGGATAGGGGATATCTTGAAATAATAATAATGCCCATTTCCTAGATAATGATTCATAATTTATAATAAGTCAAAAGACATTGGCTCAAGCTGTGCCATAGCTAAACAATATGGTGTTTGTTTAGTACTTTGTCATCTATTTTATATACACTCACCGGCCACTTTATTAGGTACACCATGCTAGTAACAGGTTGGACCCCCTTTTGCCTTCAGAACTGCCTCAATTCTTCGTGGCATAGATTCAACAAGGTGCTGGAAGCATTCCTCAGAGATTTTGGTCCATATTGACATGATGGCATCACACAGTTGCCGCAGATTAGTCGGCTGCACATCCATGACGCGAATCTCCCGTTCCACCACATCCCAAAGATGCTCTATTGGATTGAGATCTGGCGACTGTGGAGGCCATTTGAGTACAGTGAACTCATTGTCATGTTCAAGAAACCAGTCTGAGATGATTCCAGCTTTATGACATGGCGCATTATCCTGCTGAAAGTAGCCATCAGATGTTGGGTACATTGTGGTCATAAAGGAATGGACATGGTCAGCAACAATACTCAGGTAGGCTGTGGCGTTGCAACGATGCTCAATTGGTACCAAGGGGCCCAAAGAGTGCCAAGAAAATATTCCCCACACCATGACACCACCACCACCAGCCTGAACCGTTGATACAAGGCAGGATGGATCCATGCTTTCATGTTGTTGATGCCAAATTCTGACCCTACCATCCAAATGTCGCAGCAGAAATCGAGACTCATAAGACCAGGCAACGTTTTTCCAATCTTCTACTGTCCAATTTCGATGAGCTTGTGCAAATTGTAGCCTCAGTTTCCTGTTCTTAGCTGAAAGGAGTGGCACCTGCTGTGGTCTTCTGCTGCTGTAGCCCATCTGCCTCAAAGTTCGACGTACTGTGCGTTCAGAGATGCTCTTCTGCCTACCTTGGTTGTAACGGGTGGCGATTTGAGTAACTGTTGCCTTTCTATCAGCTCGAACCAGTCTGCCCATTCTCCTCTGACCTCTGGCATCAACAAGGCATTTCCGCCCACAGTACTGCTGCTCACTGGATGTTTTTTCGGACCATTCTCTGTAAACCCTAGAGATGGTTGTGCGTGAAAATCCCAGTAGATCAGCAGTTTCTGAAATACTCAGACCAGCCCTTCTGGCACCAACAAACATGCCACATTCAAAGGCACTCAAATCACCTTTCTTCCCCATACTGATGCTCGGTTTGAACTGCAGGAGATTGTCTTGACCATGTCTACATGCCTAAACGCATGTGATTGGCTGATTAGAAATTAAGTGTTAACGAGCAGTTGGACAGGTGTACCTAATAAAGTGGCCAGTGAGTGTATACTGTACAGTGCTGCACCTATCTAGATGTTCAACTTGAGGTCCCATTGCAAAATCTGTACCAGTGTCCTCCACTACATTTGTGGTATCTTGTTATTTGCATGAGGGACGTTTTTGTCAGCTTAGGTTCTTTGGCACCATTGTCTGAATGCTAGTTTAAGTAGTCTCCAGGTTACAGATAGGTTGTGTACACAGAATTTTTGTGTATGAATACTGATATATTTTATAAGTGCAACACATTTTTATGACAATTGGATTTTCATTATTTTAAATTGTCATTGGAACAAGCATTAACAATAATCTTCATTGCAGACTTACAGTTATGCATTGCATTCTCGGGCAAAAGTAAATTACCATAAGTAAATTACCATCAGCTGTACAGCATCTCCAGATATCAGAATGTGAAGAGAGGCCTGTCCGTTACTAGAAGTCATCTGTTTTTTTCCCCTTTTTTCTTTTTCCTCCTCCTCCTTACTAGGTGGGTGCATGGGGTGGCTTGGGTGGGAAATTATTTTGCTTTATTTGGTACTTTTGGATCAGTTATCTATCTATTACCAACATTATTTTTAAGGACACCTGTCATCAGGTCTGTGTCACTTGTCCTGTCACTACTACCTGTTGGAGCAGCTCACAAGGATCCCATCCCAGACATTATCTAGTTATTTCATACATTAATCATTGTAAAATCATCTATTCTTTATTATGTACATGAGGCGGGTCACATGGTCAGAGGCAGTGATGTCACTCCTGTTACCCCTCCCCTCTCCTCCCCCTGCTCATATCTGTGTGTAATGTATAGTAAAGCATGGCTAGTGTGTGCTGCATCTGCTGACATGCTGCATCCTCCTAATACACATGTGAGACAAGTACCTGACATGTTCTGCTATAACATGGCTGCAGCCTGGAGCTGTTGTATTTCTCCTATACACACACAGACTGCAGGGGCTGCCAGCACCAGGAAGCACATCATTATACAGGCTGTCAGTCAAGCACTGGGGGTGTGGCTGTACCTCCCACTCATGAATAAGGTGGACAGCTTGAATATGCTAATGCTTCATTGGACATTTCACAGGTCATTTGCATACAGCTTTAGGACCTCATTGCTTAAGTTTACAGGCATATAGAGGGACAATGAAGGGATAGAGGCAATGCTCTCTAATGGCAGTTTGTGAAAATATATTTAGTTTAGGGGGTTTATTTTGCCTGACGGGTTCTCTTTAATGTATTTTATATTGTTTGTATTTCTTGATATGTGTAAAATAAAGTTTTAAAAAAGAAAAGAAAGAGAAAGAAAGAGTCATCTATTAGTCAGGTGTTAAGTTGGGGACTGCCTGTACTATAGGTTGGACTACTATTTATTGAGCCCTTGGTTTACCATTGGCCTATTCTCTGCCCTGTTATTCCTAATTATTGGCATTTGTAGGCCTTGCCTTCATCTGCACCCTCCTCACCCTATGGTAAAGTTTAATGAACAGGCTTTACTCACTCATACAAACTATAGAAATATGTATACAATTCTTATCTGCTCTTTTGACCTCATGTTACAGCACCCGGCATGAATACACCATTTACCAATTACACACAGACAGCTTTATCCTATTACATTGACATTTATGATGTCTTGTCTATTTAATGGTTAATGTTAGAAGGTCAGAGGATGTTTAGCACATTTTTCCTCTTTAGGGATAGCCAAGGTTTTCTGATGCTTCTCTACCTATTTTCCCGCAACGAAATTGAGACATTGCCGACAGTTGTCTTCCATGAAGATAGATCGCTATCACCACAAGGTCAAACCACCACAAGTATGTGAGATTTGGAGGAAAAATCAGTCAAAAATGACAACAGACAATCACCTTGGAGTCTCCTGACTGTCTACCTGTCAAAAGCTTCCTGGATGGTGTTATAGATTTTAATGTATATATAACCCATCTTCTGAAGTGGAGAGAATTTTATAAGCTTAAAGCTAGGAAGGGGGATGGAGAAGTGTGTGCTCTGTTCCTGAACCTCACTATTGTAGTATATTTGTCTCTGAGGCATAGAAACCTTTTGCTCTTTGGTATGTTCATATTCTTTTTTTAAAATAAATTATTAAAAAGGTAAAACATTCAGTTCTTGATTGAGTATATTTACCTGTGTATTTTCACTATATCTAACAACATGAGACATGTACTTGTAGATATGAATCATTTATCACAAGTGTATCTTCTTGACCATTCTCTCTATTTCATCTGGACCTTAAATGCATTTACCTAATAAGTGGCTTTAGCATGTTAGGTGTCAGAGTGCATATTGTTCATATAGCAACCTGTCAATTCCTCTACAGCATCTGAGATTTATTTGCATGAATCCAAGTTTGACCTTGGCAGACAAAATGTATCACTAGAGCTGCTTGTGTTCTTTACATTATCCTTATCATTGTATATCCGCACTAAGATTTTTACTTAGTATTCTCTATATTTATGTAGCCATTATAAAGATAGTAAGAGCAGAAGGCTTCATTTTGCTCCAACACTCCTATCTCTACCCCCAGGAATAGAAAAATATCTACTGTTTATGAATGTATGTGACAAATTATGAAATGTGATCATTTGGTAAATTTGTTTAAAATTAAATTATACCACTATTTTCCACCTCAACCACAAACTCTTTGCATCTTTAGTTGCTCTTTCTTGTGCCATTGATCCATGGATCATCAACTTTGAAGAATGAAAAGAGTTTGAAATGGTCGGGTGATGAAGTTCCTCTTTAACCCCTTAAGGAACAGGCCCTTTTTTGTTTTTGCGTTTTTATTTTTCACTCCCCACCTTCAAAAATCTATAACTTTTTCTATTTTTCCATTTAAAGAGTTGTGCACGGGCTTATATTCTGCGTAACAAATTGCACTTCATAGTGGTAGTATTTAATATTCTATGTCGTGTATTGGGAAGCGGGAAAAAAATTCTAAATGCACTGAAAATGATGAAAAAACACATTTGCGCCATTTCTTGTGGGCTTGGTTTTTACAGCTTTCACTATGAGCCCCAAATGACAGGTCTACTTCATTCTTTGGGTCAATATGATCATGGGGGTACCAAATTTGTATAGGTTTTATGATGTCTTCATACATTTACAAAAATTAAAACCTCCTGTACAAAAAAAAATTCTTCATTTTGCAGTCTTCTTGCGTTAATAACTTTTTCATACTTCGGTGTATATAGCTGTGGGTTTTGTAATTTTTTTACGACTTTTGATGATGTTTTCAATGCTGCTATTTTTAGGACTGGACAGGCTTTTGATAATTTTTTTATAGATATTTTTCTATTTTTCAAAATGGCAAAAAAATATGCCATTTGCGACTTTGGGGGCTATTTTCCGTTACGAGGTTAAACGCAGTGAAAAAACTTTATTATATTTTGATAGATCGGGCATTTTCGGATGCGGTGATACCTAATGTGTTTTATGATTTTTACTGTTTATTTATATTTATATGACTTCTAGGGAAAGGGGGGTGATTTGAATTTTTATGTTTTTTTTATATTTTTTTCAAACTTTATTTATTTTTTTACTATTTTTCAGACTCCCCAGGGTACTTTAACCCTAGGTTGTCTGATTGATCCTATCACATACTGCCCTACAACGGTATGGCAGTATATGGGGATTTTGCACACCATCTAAAACAATGTGCAAATCGCACATTGTAATAGATAGCCTAAAACATGATAGCCTCCGATCTTTTTGTGACCGGATCTTTTTGTGTCATGGCAACATATCGCCGCTCCCCGATGACGTCACGGGGAGTGACAATCGGATACTGCATTGCAGTATATTTTGAGTATCAGGCTTAGAGCCCTCTTACCATATACTTAATCATAACCTAAATTTATATTAGCAGATTGTGAATTGGATAAATAATATTCATGACTGCATATGGTGACTATGAAAGATCAGTAAGCATTTTAGGAAGCTAAATAAACCAAGAGCCAATCAATTTATTTCAAATTCTGTGTCCTGAACTCTGCTACAAATATCTGTGACCCCTTTCAACTTCTGGGCTTAGCTACCATTTGTCACAAAAATTGCCCAAAGGATGGTAGGCCACCATAGTGTTGGAACGGAGAGCTGGTGAAGGGCAAGTACACTTTATTTTTTTGGTCACCCTTAGTCCAGCCACTAGAGAGTTTTCTGGGATTCCTGAAAAACATTTTTAATGCACAATAGATTTTCCACAGAGAACCAAATAGTTGGTATTAGAGTTTAGACTAAAAACTCATGAATCAGAACATGATATACTTTTATTGGACTATATGTTTCATTATAGGGCTGTATAGGGCATCACCAATAAATGTGATGTTCTGAAAATACCATGTGCAGACATCTGCACATCAAGAGGAGTCAATATTATTAAAAATAGGGCCACCTAAACCTGCATCAAATTATAAAGATTTTTTTGTATGAATTTAAGCTTGGAAGAAACGCATTTAAAAAAATAAATTTGTCTATTTTATGCTGCAGATTATGGGTGACCCCTACTGTTTCCAAAAAGAGTGTATAAAATTGCAACAGTTTTAAGACACCAAAAAAATTCTGTTTGTACAGTAATGCTATATAAGGCAAAATAGCTGAAAGTTTTAAGCATAACATTTCTTTTAAAAGTAAACATACTGAACGTAAAAATAGCATATTAAGAATTACCCATGTATCTTAAAAAATAAGAAATTACAAAAATATTGTTGCTAGCCTAAAAACTGGAATAGTTAGGGCTATTAAAAGTATTTAAAAAAAAAGTACAAATTGTGTCTGGTCCTGAAGATGCAAATCACTTTGAGCCTGTATAAGGTGATAATAAAGTGATAACTAAATCACATCTTCATTTGTTATATACATTCATTTGCTCCGTATAGTCTTTGTAATTGTTATGAGGAATAGTCATAGAATATATTTGCAAATTATGTTTGTGTCCTATTTAAAAATCCAATTCATTATCAGTTATCCAATGTAATAGATGCTACAATGTGTTCACACTACCAACGAAGACTCATTTTGCAGTTGACAGCAGGAATAGTACAGCATGCAGTGGCATTCCTGCTGTCAAGTGCTCAACAATAATATGGTACATTGGCAAATAACATTGAAGTGAATGGGAATTGTTGGGATCTCTTGTAGATTAGATGTAGCACTATGAAATAATCTCAGGCAACACTACATATAGATGTTAACGTTGTGTGAAATAATCGTTAATAATAAACTCAAATTTCCCTGAAATATGGCTTTGTACTGCTTAGAAGAAGTAAAAGCACCATTAATTGCTAAGTAATGAAGCTATTATTGGACAGCCTTAGCTAACAAATAAAACAACTATAATACAAGTCATAAAACATCCTTTGAGGCCTATAATTCACAAAAAGAACTCTAAGCAGAATCATTGATGACCAAATGGCAGCAGAGCAGACTCCCCCTTCATCCAATTCCGGCACTAATATTATCAACCACCATTGCCTCCTGTGCTGTGCATCTCAATGACATTAGATGGGTAGTAAATAACACCATGTGAAGTCTCACGCCAACACAGAGGTCTCCTAGTAATTTGGGCCTTAAGCACATTAATTAGCAATTAACACTTATTATTTTCCAAGAAAGTAAGAAATTGAAAAATTACTACACAGCATTTGCATATAGTTTTATAGATGTGTTAGTCTTAGCTGGAGGCTACTTGTATATGTCAGAGCGGGCCCGGCCGCATGTAATATGTTGTGCATATCACATGTGACATGAATGTCGCATGTCGGGGCTGGCCTGGGGGCATGTCAGGCGGGGCGGACCTGGAGACATTTTGGGTGAGCAGGCCGCATGTCGGGTGGGCGGGGAGGGACAGGCCGCAGGAGCTATCCCCGCCCCCCCTTCCCCTGTCAGCTATCACTGGGAAGTATTGCTTTTACAGGAAAGCTCGGGCCCATCCCTCGCACCCTGACCGCGATCGTTTCGCCCCTGACCCTGTATCAATTTATTGGTTGCTATTCTAAGCAGCTATTTGGGAAGAGTGTTTTCCCTTCACCCCTGACAATCTGTTCTTCTCCCACTTCAAGTGGTGTGGCCACTATATAGATGACCTGCTCCTGGTGTGGGAGGGAGCGAAATTGGGGGTGGAGGATTTTGCTGCATACATCAACCATAATGGCATGAATTTAAATTTCACCCATGAACTATTCAGTGAAAAAGGTGAATTATTTGGATATTAGCCTGATTGGAGACAAATCAGTAAAAATATAACCTTATGTTAAACCCACTTCATTGAACTCCACATTGAATGCCAAATTGTGTCACCCAAAACATGTAATAAAGATCATTCTGGTAGGTGAATTAATTCACAGTACATGTAACTGTATTCAAACCGATACTTTTGCCACTAAAATTTATAATAAAAATAAAGATTCATTTAACAGACAAAATCCAAAATGGATGATCAATAAAGCCACTAAAATAGTGGATCATTTTCCACGTACTAAATTACTTGTGGAAAATAATCAATATAGTCTTCAAGATCCTAAAGTAATGTTTTCCACAACATATAGCCTACAATATAACAAGATCATACAAATCATCGAAAAATATCTTCCTATTTTATATATGGATAATTACCTTTCAATGGTATTACCTGAAAAAAATTGGATTTTGTTGCTAAATGTGCTCCAACTTTAGGCACACTAATTGTCTCCCAGTCTTTTCTGTTCAGAAATTTCAACTTCACAAAACTGGCTAAAAACAAAAGGTTTTTTAGGTGTGGACATAAAAATTGTATATATTGCAATTATGCATCACCATCACACTGATCAAATATTCCCTATCTCCAAGTTCATTAATTGTGATACGCTCTATGTGATCTAAATGATGGCATGCACAGCATGCAACACACAATACATAGGTCAGACAATTCTTAAGGTCAGAATCAGAAGACATGTTTCTGATGCAAGTAAGAAAGATGCTGTAAATACCTCCAATGTGTTGCGCCACTTCCTTAACCCCTTATCACCGACACTAGTTTTCAGCTCAATGACCAGACTCGATTTTTCAAATCTGACATGTCTCACGATAATTGGTTATAACTTCGGAACAATTTAAAACATATCCTGGTGATTTTGAGAAGGTTTTCTCGTGATACATTGTATTTCATGTTAGTTATAAAATTTAAGTGATAAGTTTTGCAAAAAATTAGCAAAAGTTTGTAAAAATTCTTCATTTTCCAAGTTTGAAATGTTCTGCTTTCCAGACAGGAAGTAAAACTACCCAAAAAGCTTGACAATTAACATTTACGGAAAGTCTGCTTTATGTTGAGATGATATTTTATGCGTCCTCTCACTTTTCTAGGATGTTATGAGGCGCAGAACTTTAGGTGCGATTTTTCTCATTTTCATGAATATTGCCAAAACTCACATTTTGAGGGACAACTCAGCTTTCAAGTGACTTTGAAAGACCTAAATAATAGTGAAACCACATAAATTACCCCACTATAGAAACTTCACCCCTCAACATATGTAAAACAACTTCTATTAAGTCCATTAACCCTTTAAGTGTTTCACATGGGTTAAAACAATATGTACTTGCGATTTAGAAACTATGGAATTTTTGGGGAAAATACATTCATTTAGGCCAAACTGACAGTTTCAGAATAAATTAAATGATGAAACACACTGCAACGTTTGATGCCCAATTCCTCCCGAGTGTACTGATTTCCTATATGTGGTGGTGACTGCTGTACGGGCGCACGGCCGAGTATAGAATGAATGGAGGCGCCATTCACAGCAGATTTGTATTGTCATATTGTACAACCTATACATTTTTATTTTTTTTGGTAATGCGAACATATGAGGGCTTATTTTTTATGGGACGAGATACAATGTATAGATAATTCATTTTGGGGGTCTATAGCTTATTCATGAGATTTTATTAACTATTTCAAGGGGGACACAAACAAAATCATCAATTTTTATTTTGGATTTTTAGCACTTTTTTTTCCCCCCACTCACCGTAACATAAAAATAATATTTTATCTTTATTCTCTGGTTCACTACGATTGCGGCGATACCTCATTTATATAGTTTTTCTTATCTTTGCTCAATTTTCCTGAGCAAAACCAATATTGGAGAATATCGCATTATTTTTACTATTGACAACTTTTTAGGGCCATAACTTCTGTATTTTTCTGTTGTCAGACCTTGTTGAGGGCTTATTTTTTGCGAAAAGAGTTGTTCTTTTCAGTCGTATCATATTAGGGAACGTAACTTGTTTTGATCACTTTTTAGAACATTTTTTGTGATGGTGTTTGTTGAAAAATTGTATATTACGGGAAGTTTCTCGACTTTTTTTTTACGTCGTTCACAGAGTGGGTTCAGGATTGATTTAGATTTATTGTAAAGATTGATACGGATGTGGTGATACCAAATATGTACGTGTTTTTGTGTTTTATATACTTTATTTGCATTTTATGTGTAACTGGGGAGATTATGGGACTTTTATTTTATTTAATTATATAATAAAATGATTTCATCTTTTTTTTTTACTTTTTTACATTTTTACATTTTCATTAAGGGGTTAATGCACACAATGGAGACTGTTCTCAGCTATCGTTAGTAGCAGTAGAAAAGGGGGCGCTTCCCACACAAGGAGGTTACCATAAAAGTAAATTACTCAATCACAAGACGTTCTGGATTTTTACTCTGCAAGCCAGAACAAGATTAAATAAAGGACAAGATATAATATACCAATACTTACTGATCATATATTCCCTCATATAGTACTCACATTGATTTTATATGTATTTGTATATGTATTACACATCATTACAAATTGTTCTTTTTTAACATGTTTTTTCAAAGCAGGAAACCACGTCATGAAGCCATCTAACACTTGACTAACAGTGGATAGACTTTTAAGTCTTCCATTAGCAAAGCCCACACCGTCATGATTAAGGAAATCATTTTCTGAAACGGGTAGGCGATCATTTTTTGTCTCTTCTATACCTGTGTGAATTCCAGTATTTTGGATTATTTGCACATTTTAAAAAAATGTCTTAATAAAATTTTGGAAATGTTATCTTTTGTTTGGATGTGATTTAAAAATCTAAACTTTATGGTTTTTGTATTCCAAGAAGCCTCCAACACAGACATTATACAGGGGACATAGAAGAAGTTGTCTTTGTCAATTGTAAAGCAGCTGTTTTGGGTACTTCAGCTTAGTTTATTGATAGTTACTAAAATGGGAGTAGAGCTGCAGTTCTCAGTCACTGCTGTTACATAGTGGACAGACTCATCTACTTTTCATACAATCCAAAAAACTCTGGGTGACCATAGGATATGAATTTGTAACACAATATTGCAAAATAATATTGACTTCAGAAGCTGCTGCAACTCAGAACACACACATTTCAACATGTCCAGTAAGGAGACGGGAGATGAAGAACACATGTGTATCTGCCTTGTAATGTCAGCTCAAGTTGTTAGGCCCCTTCCACACTTGCGTTGCAGATCACTTCAGAGTTTGATCAGGGTTCAATCAGGTTTTTGTCAGTTTTCAGGCAGAGTTTGTTCAGTGTCTCAGTTTTTTATGCGCGTTTTCAATGCATTTTCACTGCAAATTCAATGCAATTTCAATGCGTTTCAAAGGACTCAGGACTGAGCTCTATCTTTTCTATGGCAATTGATGCGTGAAAAAATAGAGCATGTCGAGATTTAAACGCGCATTAAAAAAAATGTGTGTGTGTGCTTGAAAAAAAATGCAATTCTGAAAAGGCCCATTGATTACAATTAGAGATGAGCGAGTATACTCGTCCGAGCTTGATGGTCGTTCAAGTATTAAGGTACTCGAAACGGCTCGTTGCTCGGACGAGTATTTCCCCTGCTCGAGATCGAGCATTTAATTAAAAAAACACAGTGAAGAACAATGAAGAATAGAATAAAAACAGTGAACACAGTGAACACAGGATCATTTAAGTGAAAAAGACAGTGAAGAACACAGTGAAGAATAGATTACAGATGTTCGGCACATCTGCTTACTTGTCGGAAGATACGCGCGGAACGGCAGCAGGGAGACATCAAGCAGCAGGGAGACATCAAGCAGCACGGGGAGACATCGGGCAGCGGGGAGACATCGGGCAGCACGGGGGAGACATCGGGCAGCACGGGGGAGACATCGGGCAGCACGGGGAGACATCGGGCAGCACGGGGAGACATCGGGCAGCACGGGGGAGACATCGGGCAGCACGGGGAGACATCGGGCAGCACGGGGAGACATCGGGCAGCACGGGGGAGACATCGGGCAGCACGGGGGAGACATCGGGCAGCACGGGGGAGACATCGAGCAGCACGGGGGAGACATCGGGCAGCACGGGGGAGACATCGGCCAGCACGGGAGAGACATCGGGCAGCACGGGG
Source organism: Engystomops pustulosus (assembly GCF_040894005.1). Lineage (NCBI taxonomy): Eukaryota > Metazoa > Chordata > Amphibia > Anura > Leptodactylidae > Engystomops > Engystomops pustulosus. The sequence goes on from NC_092417.1 coordinate 115,734,429, forward strand.
GAGACATCGGGCAGCACGGGGAGACATCGGGCAGCACGGGGAGACTTCAGTGGAAAAAGAGGAGCGATCCCGGGACAGCGTATCACCCCGACAAGTAAGCAGATGTGCCGAACATCTGTAATCTATTCTTCACTGTGTTTTTCACTGCGTTTTTCACTTAAATGATCCTGTGTTCACTGTTTTTATTCTATTCTTCACTGTTCTTCACATCTGTTAACTTGTCGGGAGATAATATACGCGCGGAACAGTGAAGAATAGATTGCAGATGTTTGCATACATCTGCTAACTTATCAGAAGACATTCTTTTTCAATTAAATAACACATTTTATTCCTGAACCATGGTCCCTTTGAAAAATGCTCGGGTCTCCCATTGACTTCAATGGGGCTCGTTATTCGAGACGAGCACTCGAGCATCTGGAAAAGTTCGTCTCGAATAACGAGCACCCGAGCATTTTAGTGCTCGCTCATCTCTAATTACAATGGGTCAGAGTGCAATGCAAGTTCTGCGTGTCAAGAGCACGCGCAGGAAACGCGCGTGAAAAACGCAAGTGTGGAAGGGGCCTAACTCTGTATACAGTTGTCCATGTCTGGTTTCAGGAGTACTGCTGAGAATTCATGTTTTAGACCTCATTGAACTGTCTTCCCGCATATTGCTTGTGTAGTGGCTGATATCCATCCAATCTGTTGTGCTAAACAAATACTACTCATATCCTCACATTAGTATTCATCATATGGCTTATGTGCGAGCAGATAATTAGTGTAATTAGGCTCGAGGTTGCTGCGTAGAGGTATGTTTTCATAATCAGTCTGGGCACTCAACACAAAATCAGCACTTTAGAAAAGACTATCACAACGCAGGGTATTTTCTGCATGACAAAACGTCTTTAATAAATCCCTTAATTAATTGTTTGCTTTCCCTTTCAAGTGAGACAAATAGAAAGATGAAAAATAGAAATGAATTCCTTCGCTGACAGAGAATGATTAAGCCGTAGGGTTGATGACAAATCTCAATGGAATTTTATTTTATGTACTGCAACATAACATCAACTGTTCAATACTTAACAGGCTGCGTTGGATGTAAGACACCTGTTTCACAAAATGTTTGATCATTTACTCAGGCAACATTGATCCATTTCAGGAACAAATGTAAAATCCTGTATTGCAGCTTTTATTTTATACTATATACAGTATCATATTACAAAATCTATGGAATAGTTCATTAGAACATATGAACTCTATACTCTCTAGGAACACAGGGCCTCGAAATGCCTGGCATGTTTTACCACTTTTTCCCTGCAACATGGAAAATATTTCACCAGACACGGCTTGCCTTGCATGAATCCCATAAACAGTGTCAGAAGCTAGACATAAATAGTATGGCATGGGTCAGAAAGTCACTGTCCCCCGTGCTGTACTATAACATCCAATGTCGGCAAGGGGTCCATCATTCTACAATGAAAAAGGAAGTTGAGAATCTCACAACTGTGGAAGCATCTGCAAATTCAATACAAGGTGAAAACTGTGCAATGCTCAGAGAAATGAAGCAATAAAAAGGTACATCATGTAAAGTGTTCAGGTGCATAGTAAAAAGACAGTGTGGCTTATCTAAAAGGGTTGCCATGTAAACCTAGTATTTCTGAAAAGAACAAGGCACCACAGATACATTTGAATAGTTCTTTCTTTATTATTCAGAAGACTTCTGAAAGAAAGCACGAAAGTACGACTTCTGAAAGAAAGCAAAAATGTGGAGATGTTTGGCCATTATGCAAAGCAAAACATTAGGTAATAACTAGAGATGAGCGAGCACTAAAATGCTCGGGTGCTCGTTATTCGAAACAAACTTTTCCTGATGCTCGAGTGCTTTTCCTGATGCTCGAGACCCGAGCATTTTTCAAAGGGACCATGGTTAGGGAATAAAATGTGTTATTTAATTGAAAAAGAATGTCTTCTGATAAGTTAGCAGATGTATGCAAACATCTGCAATCTATTCTTCACTTCACCGTGCGTATATTATCTCCCGACAAGTTAGCAGATGTGAAGAACAGTGAAGAATAGAATAAAAACAGTGAACACAGGATCATTTAAGTGAAAAACAGTGAAGAATAGATTGCAGATGTTCGGCACATCTGCTTACTTGTCGGTAGATACGCTGTCCCGGGATCCGCTCCTCTTCTTCCACTGAAGTCTCCCCGATCTCTCTGCCCTTCCCGATGTCTCTGTGCCGCTGCCCCGCTGTCTCGGTGCCTGCCGCTGCCCCGCTGTCTCGGTGCCTGCCGCTGCCCGTGCTGCTCCCCGTGCCTGCCGCAGCCCGTGCCTGCCGCTGCCCGTGCCTGCAGCTGCCCGTGCTGCTTCCCGTGCCTGCAGCTGCCCGTGCTGCTCCCCGTGCCTGCCGCTGCCCGTGCTGCTCCCCGTGCTGCTCCCCGTGCCTGCCGCTGCCCGTGCTGCTCCCCGTGCCTACCGCCAAAGTTTGTCACGGACCTGAAATTTGCGGTTGAACTGTCCACTAAATACTATCTAAGAACTTCATAAGGTTTATTTTATAATGCTTTGTATTAGGAACATGTACATCTTACTTCAAGGACACAGTATAAAACGCTGTAGCATTTTTCCTGCTGTAGCTACTGCTGGGTTGTAATAACATAGCCCATCACTGACTCCAACACCCACAATCGAAGAAGCAGCAAACCTGGGTGTTCAATTCTTGGACACAAGGTCCACCATGTCCATCCATAGACTGCACTCAGAAGCCTCACATGGCAGCCTGGCCCATCGAAGTGATCTAAGTCACATCGCCACATTACATATGTGGAGATTAACATACCACCATGCAGAGGCTGCTGCACAGATTTCGATGCACTTTGAATATTATTTTTAACCTGCTTGGTTGTGGAGATATCAGTCCCAGTCTCTGACCATTATAATCCTGTGTACTGCTTCATGCTGTTGTGACAGAATTGTGACATATAAACGTGGTGCAAACTGGGAACACACACTACCACGTTCCTTTAGGTGCAAAGTTTTAAACAGTGTTGGACATAATGCAACTGCAACACAATTGTGGCACATGAACATAATAAATACATGTGCAAGATCCTAAGACCCTTTATTACCTACAAACGTGGACAAAAAGCTTACACAGACACAATAATGTATCTGGGCCAATGTCTGAACATAGAATCTACAAAGGCATAGGTAGATCACAATGTGTGCTCTACAGTAGCTTATCTGACATTTTCTGCTGCTGATTGGAAGATTACCATAACACACACCCACTCTGTTTCCAGCACCTCCTCTATGACAGTACAGGAATGGTCATATACCGTGACTGCTATATCTCCAACCGTGGGGGCTTGAAATAGTGCTCCTGAATTTGTGTAGCACCCCCCGCAGAATGATATGTTAATCCCCACATGTGTAAGGTGGTGAAAGGTATTCTTTAAAAAAAATTATATAGATGAACTTTTGAATTTGGAATTGCTGCATTGGTATTGACCCATAGAAAAAGTTTTTTTTTTTATTAAGTTTTTTTTTAGGTAATTTATATTGCACAATAAATGCAGCAACAGTTTTTTAGTAGTTAGTAAAAGCAATGGCAAGTAGCAACTGGATAGTTTCTTTAGGAGCCTGGGCTATACTAATCAAATGTAAAATATCTGAGTACTGTTAAGTGCTGTTACATATGAAAAAGGGGCCATCATCAACAGCAAAAGTGTAAAAAATGGAAGCATTACATATAGGCAACAACCTCACAAACATGGCCAATATAGCTAAGAAGTATCTTCAGAATAAAAAAAGAACAAGGAGCCCGACAGGTGATTATATAGCTCCAAAAGTGGAATTACATGAAGAGAAAGAAGGATTAATGGACGACTATATTCACAGAAGATATATGGTTATTGGGGAAGATGTTTGGCACAATCTCCTCGCTGAATTCCTTCAAGAACTCTAAGTGAAAAAAATTGTGTATCCATTTGTTAATCGATGAAAATAAATGATTAACCCTTTTTTTTAAAAAAAAATCTTGCTGCAACCTTTCCAAGAAAGCATAAACCTTTAGTACTGTGCCGTACTGTACTGTATATTCAGACCATCAGCAGGTAAAGAAGACAGAAAAAATTGCTAATGAAGCGGATACAGAATTCAGGAGTATAAAAAGTTAGGCCAAGCACATGCCAAAGCTTCATTTCTGAATGTTAAACTTGCCAAAATACTGGCTATGGAAATTATGCCCTTTAAATGTGTGGAGTTTGAGACAGTCTATGAATTAATGTCATGTTTCACAACCTCATGTCCACAGCTGCTTTAACTTTTCCTATTAATGGAAGCTGAAGCATTGTTTTATAAAGTGCTTCATAATATTTTGTTTTCTTCCACACAAATTTTCTTTATGTAACAGCATTCTTCTTGGAAATGGGAATACTTGTAATTTTAGTAAATCAAAGATAATGATGTAACTTACAGCTCCTTTGTAAAATCTCTTACCAGGCTCCTACTAGTGCCATTTAAATTGTATGGTGGCATTGAGGCCAGGTCTCTGTGTAGGCGATTTAACCCCTTCTTCATTTTTGTGTTTCTTTTATTTATCCTTTAAAAATTCATAACTTTTTTATCCTTTCATTAACAGAGCTGTATGGACGCTTCTTTACTGGAAACAAATTGTGCTTCCAAGTTTCAGTATTTGCAATTCCATGCAATGTTCCAGGAAAATTGAAAAAATTCAAATTCAGTGAAATTAAAGAATTTTTTTTCTGCTTTCACTGTGCACTCCACATGTGGGACAAGACAACATTTTCATTGCTTCCGTTTTTGGCACTATATGGCCTTTTGATCACTCTTGTGTAACAAATGGTGAAAAAGTGTTGATTTGGGCACTATTCTACCTTCACTGCCAGTAATAATCATATTTATATCCTAATAAATCAGGACTTTTGGGACATGGCAATACCTAACATGTTTATGATTATGTTTGTTTATTTTTATTTCCAATATATGGAAGGGGGGAGGGGTAATTTTAACTTTTAGTTAGTGCTGTATTAGTAGACCCCCTAGGGTACTTTACTCCAAGAAAAATGGGGATCACATCCATAACTGCAGAAAAATGGGGACATGGTGGGAGATGTGAAAAAGTGGTGATTCTACACAAACTCAGCGATAGCTATTTGTTTCCATCATTCTTCCTGGTAATCAGATACACAGTTCCTGATATCCTGGAAACCGCCAAAGTCTCTTGTTGTGAATGTCCAGCAGTCTCAGGGTGACAGGACGGTGTTACAGACAGTTGTAACCCCAACTCACATAAATTAAGATGGATGGACTTTGACCCCAAGTCAACAGTGGCCTTGTTAGGCACCTTATTTTCAGTCTAGAAACCAACAAAAGGTGACCTCATCTGAGCTTTTGGAATTACCTCCAACTTCAATTTGCATAAGCTCATCCACTCCTATTTAAAGAGGTTCTTCAGTATTCACCAGCATCTCTTGGATTAGATGGATGGATCTAATGGATTAGAAGAGACGAGAAGAGGAAGGAACAGTTAAAGCAGTCACATGTTCATGCATATGTTCTCCATAACGTTTGTCAACTCTGATTTCGAATGACATGGCCTCTTCTTAGTCTTAGAATGCCCCACATAAAAAATTTGTAATAGCATCTGACAATCCCAATTCAAATTGGTATGTTAAAGCACAGTCATACCAGCAAAAAGGAATGGACCCCAGGTAGCTGTCAATCATCAATGCTCCCAGCTAAGCAGCCCTGGGTGTGGGCACAAGAAGCCTGAAATCTGATCCCATTCATGTCACTGCAGGAGAAATCAGAGAGTCATGACATCCTGGCTGTGGAGAGGGCTCGGCCCATGAGGATTTGTTTGAGTCGTACCTCTTAGCCTCAGGATAATTGATGGCATGCTGATTGGTGGGTATCTAACTGCACAAACCAGGGGTCTTGTACCCTCTAGAAAAATGAGCTGCTATTTTGGGATGCACTCTTCAACTTCTTTCACTATTTATAGTATAAGTATACCAGAGATGTACAAATCTACAATATCTTTCTATTCATTGAACAGTAATGCTGCTGACTGGACAAGAGGCTCCATCCAAACAGACCACCTGTAAGGAAAGGTTCATTTATTATTTGTAGGGATTAATACACAAAAAGATTATTTAAGGCAAGGAAAGCTCCCCATGAGAGTATGAATCAATGGCAGCAGTTGGTGTAATCCTTGAAAACAACACACTGCTATGTTTGAGCTCTTTTATTGCATAATAATGTCAAGAACCGTTCCTATTCTTTTTTTTTCAGTCATGAAAGATTTCTGTGCTCCTGGGTGATAACACTGTAGAGAAGAAATGAAGGTTGGAATCTTTTTTTATTTTCTTTTTCGATTAGGTCTGCTTAGCCATAAGATATATTTGCTATTACTACAAAGGTGTATAAAACATATGGTTAGCTTTAAAAAATGATTGGAAATCCCAAAATTTGTTTTAGCTTTTCCCATCGTGTGTCTTGCTAACATGCAGCCATGTTTTTCTTAACCCGGAATGTGCCTGTTACCTCTCCTGTTACATTTTTTTTAATAATAATAATTCCTTTATTTATAAAGTACACACAGATTACACAGCTCTTGCCAAATCGGTCCATGTCCCCAAAGGGGTTTACAATCTAATCAACCTATCAGTATTTTTTGGAGTTTGAGAGGAAACCAGAGGAAACCAAATTTTTTTTTAAGTTAATTCCCATATTCCACCATATAATAACAGTTCTGAACTCTTTTGTGTTGTGACACTTTTCAAGAAATGCATACAAGCATAAATATAATTTTCTGTATAAATGCACTAAATCTTGTGAAACTTGACAAGATAATATATTTTCTTTTCTCCATGCTTGCTGTGGTGGAGGTATAGGGAGGAAAAAATCATGACAAATCAGTGCATGGTACACTGGCTTTGATGTTCACCCCGTCGGTACATGATGCACTGGATACATACTCTGGCACCAAAGAGCAATTTCTACACTAGGTCCTGCCTGGTATAACCAGTACTGGCTATGTTTAAAACCCCTTCAGGCTATGTGATGGATATATCCGCCACAGAGCTATGAAGGGTGTATGAAGAGGGCTCACGGGCTGAGCCCTTTTCATACAGAGATGGGCTTTGTTGCTTATCACAGCAAAGACCCATCGTGAACACCCGCGTTTGGTGCTTGCACTGATCGCGGGTGTTAACCACTTCTTTGCCGCCGGCAAAGCCTCCGCTGGCACTGAAAGCATGGCGGTGCATGGGCTCCACCATGTCTCCTCCTATCGTAGCTCCCCTTAACGTTATCGGGAGATGGCGATCAGTTACCATGACAGTCTCCAGTCTTCGTTTGACTTTAGGCTGAATGGCTTCTGCAGAGTCGTTACAATGAGCCAGTGACTCATTGTAATGAATGACCTGCAAAAACTCTGTATACTGCAATACAGTTGTATTGCAGTATATGGTAGGAACGATCTGACCATCTAAGGTTAATGTACCCTAGAGGGTCTAACAAATAGTGAAAAAAAAGCTGACACATGTTGGAATAAAAAGTAAGTCAAAACTTTTTAGAGTGAGTACCGCCATAATAGTTTTCTCTCTCTCTCTATATATATATATATATATATATATATATATATGTTCAGTGATATCCTGCATCTGGTTATATGATAACTGCCTAGAATAGGAACGTCACACCTTCTGCCTTTTGTCTACAGTAGCACAAAATTATGGTTAAACTCCTTTGCTAAGCTCTGGCTTTGGTTATTCCACAGCAATTGATTAACACCTTAGGGCCCTTTCACACATTTGCATTTTTCACGCGTGTTTTCTGCGCATGCTTTTGACGCACAGAACTTGCATTGCACTCTGGCCCATTGTAATCAATGGGTCTTTTCAGACTTGCATTTTTTTTAACGTGGGTTGAAATCTCGGCATGCTCTACTTTTGCAAGTCACGCGCGTGAAAAATGCACCATACAAGTCTATGGGGATGCATCAAAAATGCATTGCACTCTGAGACACACGCAAGTGCCATAGAAAAGATAGAGCTCAGTCCTGAGTCCTTTCACGCTTATTACCTGCGCATGAAAAACACATTAAAATTGCATTGAAATTGCATTGAAAATGCATTGAAAACGCGCGTGAAAAACTGAGACACTGAACAAACTCTGACTGAAAACTGATTGAACTCTGATGCAAAATGTCAGTTTTTCACTGACAAAAACCTGATCGCACCCTGATCAGACTCTGACGTGATCTGCAACGCAAGTGTGGAAGGGGCCTAAGACTGTTGATTAAGACTGTTTCAGCAACATGTATAAAATCTTTCACAGTAATGATGGTGGCAGGATTGGGGCATATTTGTCCAAAGTATCGCAAAGCTAGACCCTGTAAAGTCATACAGTGCAAAGTCTACAAGATTGGCCAAAGTGTTTTATGCTGGATGATGAATCAAGCGTAGACTGTTTAGTACAGATAAATTAAAGTCCCCTTTAACATATATAACTATCCCCTTTACTGAGGAGATGCAATGGGGGAGATTTATTAATCTGTCCAGGACAGAATTCTGTCCTACTTTAGAGTTTTCTGGCTCTCCTACGACGAGCCTGACAACAGAATTCTGTCCCAACTTTCTGGCGTAAAGTAAGCCAATTAATAGGAGGTGCAGAGTATGACTAGATGTCTTATACTAGGACAGATTTATCATCCAGCATTAGACACTTTTATTAATCTGGTGCAGAATAAAACTGTCTAGTGTAACTCTGCACTGTCTGTGTGTTTTTAGGCATATTTGTCATGCACATTGCAACAGTTTGATAAATCTGCCCTATTATCTTCAATCTGAATGACGATCTCTTCTAAGTCAGATTTTATGATTAACTGGACATACATATCAGTGTTATTTAGTATAATAAAATGCAATTAACTGACATTTCCATTTATTTGATACGCTAATAAAATGTTCACCATTCTGAGTGAGGAAAAGATGAGACTTACAAAGTATAAAACTTGGAGGAAATTAGCATTTACATAAATAAAGCTATTTTGTACAAATGATCATCTAACATTTTTCCTTCTTTACAGCTATGAACATAATTTACAGAACATTTGTTTTCCTGTTTTTTCTTCTTCCTTTTTACATTCATGTTTAGCACATTTATACTTGATATATTCCTCGGAAGTAAGCAGATGGAGCTATTTCTTCTGGTGAAAGTCTGATGGAGATGTATAGCTTTACTTCCATGGATTTTGTAAGATGCTCTGAGTTATAGCACGGCTGCCTAATGTAGAACTTCTTCCCTTAACAAAAGGAGGAACATAATTTTTTCAGGATGTAAATTTTATGATATTGTTAAAAACAGGATTTGCAAGTCTTCTATAAAATAAAAAAAGAATGCTTTTATAAATACAAAGAGTGTTTAAAGCAGACATTGTTTTTACTCAGAAGCCAAAGACAATACATTGAAATGACTTCTCTTCCCCCCTAATAGCATAATTGGACCACATTATCTTTAAATCTTGCAATTTCTGTATGGTATTGGCCATTGATGTAAAATTGAGAAGGGTTGTAACAACAAAGTGTATTTAGGAACTTGGTCAATAGGAATAATAAGGAATTAATGGGGAAAGCGTACAAAGATTAACAACATATACAAAAATGTAGACATGCTTTTAAAAAAACCTTTGGAAGGTTTTTTGAAAAATGCATTTGTAAGGTTGCTGCTCCTTGGTCCTTTTCTGCTCCATACTCTGCCTGTTATGCCAGGTCCTGACTCCATCATCCTGATGCTAGTTGTTGCTAGGGCCTGTTGGGTGGTGGTATTTGGAAGACACCCCCACAAACCATGAGAAAGAAGTGCAGAGCGACCTCCCACCCCCACAAACCAAACACAGTAACTTTTTAGATGTCTTTAAACTTTGTTGCCCTTATCCATGGAATTAGAGCTAATATTCTTTTAAAAAAGACGATGTCCCTTCTTTTAGTTATGGATGCAGGGAAACAGTATATAGTCAAACTAGCCACCTCACCGTCACTGACAACGCTGCTAAACTGGGCTCTGCTATATCATAAACCACTCCCTCAGGAAGGAGGTGGTTGAAAGTGAGGATGTTTTTTTGAAGAGAAATCAACCTTGCTCCTCACCTCTCCCTCAGGAATTCTCTTCAGCTGGGTTAATTGCATCAGTGAGGAGGTGAACTTGCTTGACTGTATATTGCAGCTCCCTGTTTTCATGACTGGAATAGAAGACATCAGTAATAGTCTTTTTAAGAAGAATGGTGGCCCTAATACCATGGATTGAGGCATCATTAGAACATGTATAAAGACTTCCAACAGGTACTGTGTGTGGTTTGTGGAGAGGCAGAGCCACCGGTGACAGTTTCTCTTTAGGCAGACATCTCTTTAGCCCATGAACTGGGCTTAGATTAATGTTGGGTCTAATAGTTTGTTGTGGAGCTCAGTTTTGTACCTGATTTTATCTTTCTCATTACTTAGGTGCTATTATTCAGTGTAGAATGTATGGGCATTGTACAACACTGTACATACAGAAAAGAGATACTTGGCAAAGCATCAAGCAAAGTACTAGTGGTAACACATTGCTTTAGCTGGAAGGTAATACTTCAAGCTATCTATAAAGGCCCTCTTCTGTACGATTGTGCTGGTGGGTCAGTGATAGGTCAGAGCAGTACATGAATGTCCCACAGAACAAGTCCAAAAAACAAATGTTAATGTTCCTACTGTGTTAAGCAGAAAGCAGATTCTCTCCAAAACTGGGGATCCAATGTCTAATGTCTGAGGTATAATATGATGCAGAGAAGCCCTGGCCAGTGGCTGTGACAGCCCTAATTCACTAGTAAAATTAATCTTCAAAAGGACATGGATAAATACAGATTATTGGTCCAATTAGGATATAGTAAGAGTTGCTGCCTTTAGAAGTCTAAGGAGAGGGGACAGAGTGGAGGAAATACGAGTCTTTAGTGCTGCTGCTGCTTCTGGTTGGTGCCTTTTGTCTTGAATGCCAATTTTACTTATGTATGTATGGATCATCACAGGTAGTCTCTGCTTACCAAGGTGTTCAGGTCAAAGAAAATTGCGACTCATATATACAGATGTTGCATTGGTTGACATCCCTTGAAGTATGGAACATAATGGGGCACATACCTTGCTTCAGTTTTCTGGCAAACTACTTGCACATGTATTTAAGAAGGGTCCACGCCACATATATGTTGCACATAAGCCTTTTGTGTCACAGCTGCACTATTCTTCACGAGACACAAATTTCATCACTGAAAGAGGCTTTTTGGTGCACAGTCGGATTTGCAGATTTATCCTGCAAAGTCTAACAGAAATCTGGTGCACGCCCATGTTAAAGGTGCACCAAAAAAAGTTAATGCACTCTGTACAAGCAGTGCAGAGGGCTCCAGATTCAGGAACGCATGCAACATTTCATTAATCTGGCACCCTCTGCACACTTTACAGGTAAACTGTAAACTGTACATAGTGCAGTTTGCACAGTTATTTTTTTAAATTGCCTCAATAAGTTGTGAGCAGAGAAAATATTAAGCATGTCATGTTAACTAGTGCTACACCTGAAGAGCCTGTGGATCTCTGTGGGGGTCTCAGCAATCATGACAAATGTGGCTTGTAGGTTCCCCAAAGTAAAGGATAATATACATGCTTAGCCACTAATATGTTCATTTCTACAAGAATACTGGACATACCGTATATACTCAAGTATAAGCTGACCCTAGTATTAGCTGAGGTACCTAATTTTAAACTGGGAAAACCTATTGACTTGGTCATAGTCTCCACCCACTATGTAGCTAGTTAGGCTACCCATGCCCCAAGTATATAGCCATCCAGGCCCCTAACCCCTAGTATATAGCCAGCCCCTGCTTCCAGTATATAGGCAGCAAGCCTGTATTCACTTTTACGACGTATCACCACCCCAGCCCACCCCCTGCAGGTCCTCTCTTTTATTGCAATGTTCCAGCTCTGTGTCCTGGTGTCCTTGCGCGCTGTCGTTGCACACACCGTCACGTACATTGCTTGCTGACTAGTGTGTGTGCCACCATTGGCGCGCACACAGGGACACAGAGCTGGAGCATCAGAAGAAAGAAGAGGACCTGCATGGGGCATCAGAAAGTTGAATACAGGGTTTTTCTTTTTTTAGAGACTTGAGAATAATCCGAGTTACAGTTTTACAGCACATTCTTGAGAATATACATTGACTGTTTTGCAGTAATATTTTTCCCATTGATTTATGTTTTTAATCATTTTCCTTTTTTTTTTTTTTTTATCTTCAACAGAATGCTAACTGGCTGGTTGAAACCAAATGCTTAATGCTAATCTAAAATGTCCCTTTTACATGTACTATAACTAAGACCATCTAAAGAACTTCCATTTTCTTTCAGAAGAAGAAGAACAATGTCAAAAAAAGTTAAAAACCAAAATATACTCACAAGGAGAAAGGGTAATTCAATTGTTAATTCAAAGATAAGAAATTAACCTTTGTTTATGTAGAGATGGCAAATCTCATTATGTGATGATCTTCTCACTGCTTTAATTCACCTTGACGAGAAGAAAATTAGTTTCATGAGCCATTTCTGTTGTTGCATAAAACCTTTCCCAGTCCCCTTAGGGCTCCATATGCATGAATAAATACTAAATAATATTCAGAAGCAGGGCCTGCTACAAACTATGTGAAGGGTGCCAGCATAGTCAAGATAAAGTATTGGGAGGGTTTCAAGGGATTTGAAAGGAGTGACAAAATCTGGTTTGATGAATCCTGACATACTGAATAAAATCACTACATGACTTCCCCCTAGGTCATGGAACGACATTGTTTTCCTGAGACTCAGTGACAAGGAGGTGACAGAGATTAATAGCTTTGTATTGACTGAGCAACTTGAAGTTCCTTATCTTTGTCAAGTCACGGCACCGTCCAGAAACTGAAAGTGTTATTAGTCTTATAATTGCAAAGACATTTAAAGGGTTTCCCCTTAAGGGACTTTGAAATCCAATAAACCTTTCATAAAACCTCAAGCACTGAACTGCAAAGCTTGTGTCTTCCGAAGACAGGGACTTGCGCAGCTGGTCCTGGGGAAACCTTGGAGCTTCATACATTAAATCATGTTTGATTTATGAAGTCGATTTTGAATTTGTATCAGCAGTTTTATTAAAAATATATGAAAGGATGTTCTAACCACGAGCTGCGTGTTTAAGCTGTAGGTCTTTGCCTGTCATTTAGATTCATGGCTCTTTCTATGTATGTATTGCTAATTTGAAAGACTAATTCAATTGGGCTCTTATTAGATTCAGAGGGAGGTTTTTGGGATAAAATTTGCAAAGAACACATTGTCATCAATGACTCAGAGATGCCTTGCAACCGCTTAATTGCTGACATTTTTTGTTTTAAAGAAATAAATTAGGCAAACATCATTAGGTTTATGTTTTATGATGACCTAAATTAAGTAATTAGTATAGAATGGGTGAAAAAACATCCCTGTTTACAGATAGCAGTCGGCACACAATTCCTGATGTTTGGTGCAATCACCTGTTTAATTGCTTAGTACGGCAAATGTGTTCATATTTCTACTGAATGTCCTGAAAGTTATTATGGCTTTTTAATCGTGTCACATTATGATATTTTACCTTCATGGCTGCCCTTTTCAAACTGTTGAATGTGTGTGTTCTCTTTGTGCTAATTAGGCAAGGTTCGACCCCCCCCCCCCTCTCTTGCAATGGTTATGACTGTGCTTTACTTTTAGAAATCTTTTCAAGCTTTAATATTCATTATACATAGATAGTCTAGATCATCTAGTGAGGTTGCATGACTATACTGGGGATAAAATACAGAGGAAACCCAGAGTTAAACCTAACTCAAACCTAACTCACAGAATCAGAGACACAAGGTCTTGCCACCCCACATTCAGCATGATGCTTGCCCCCATACTTCAGGTTGCTAGGCTAACTCTGGTTTCACAGCTCTTTATGACTTCTTCTACAATGGTCAGCAGAGGAATACAATATACATGCAGCTAACATCAAGATACTCAATACTAATTGCGGGTATTAACCATTCCATTTACAAGACGACCGCACGTGTACGCAGCCATCTTGGTTCAGATCCTTGCTCCTCCAAACATCATCGAGGGTGGCATTCGATTACCTTGACAGCCACGGGTCTTCATCAGACCTGAGGCTGTCTGGTTTCTGCAGATTCATTCCAGTGGCTCATTGTAATGAATACTGTGCAAAAATGCAGTATTCCAGTATATGGTAGGAATGATCAGATTATCTGGGGTTAATGTCTAAAAAATTATAAAAAAAAGTTTAAAAAATAATGAAAAACCTAAAAGTTCAAATCAACCCCCTTTTCATATAACTGATATAAAACATAATAAATAGTAAAAATGACAGACACAATAGGTATCGCTGCATCTCAAAATGCCTGATCTATCAAAATATTAAAACAGTTATTGCCGGCAGTGAACCACATAAATGAAAATAGCGTCCAAATGTCCGAAACACAACTTTTACACCATTTTACATCACATAAAAAATATCTCCATGCTCCCGTTGGTCCGGCATGCATGCTCCCGCCTCTTAGGGCACACTCGCACCGGCTCTGTAAGATTTAACGGGCCAGCGGCCTGGCTGGCCGCCTGCCAGGATAAATTCCTGCCCTTTCCTGTGTCCCCTGCTGGATCTTTGTGCTTCTATGCCTAAGAGAAAGCTTTGTTCCATGCCCTTTGCGATTATCCTGATTTCCCGTTGTGACCTCAATTCCGTTCCTGACTCTGATCCCGTGCTGCCTGTTCTAAGCCGCTAGGCCCCCCCCCCCCCGACTCTCAACCTGTGCTGTCTGTCTCGACTTCCTGCCTGTCTCCGACCACGAGTTTGCATGAAAATTCTGTACTATGCCTTGGCTGCCACAGCTGACAAAGTCGTGCCTTTGGAACGACCTAGTGGTACCACGCCGCAGCGAGTCCAACCCGCTTTGCGGCGGGCTCTGGTGAAAACAAATAGCTGAAGCAATAGTCGCCGATTTAAGACACTCACATTCTAATAATAGTGTTTGTTTTCTTTTCTTTCCTGAGCCAATCACAGAGGTGGATCATAGTTGTAAAAATGTATATATCCTATCCTGCATGTACATGAACAACCAAGAAGCAGAGACCAGCAGAAGACTTATGCAGTGTAAAAAATGAGAGGTTGCTTTTTGTTGCCATCATTTTTACATTTTCTTTTTATTTTATTACAATGTTAAACTCCTTAAAATTTAACACCGATTTTCTGGATTTTCAAGAAAATTACAGAATAGAATTTTGTTTTAATGAGTTTTGAAATATATTTTATTAGAAACCCTCTATAAATCTTCCCTTCCACCTTTAAAAAGCAGCTTTTACAAAGTTTGTTAACCCTTTGAGAACTTCATAGTAATTGAAACCAATTGGATGTCAAATTTAGAGTTGTCTCCTTTTTAGTCAGTAATACGTTCATTTATGCCTAAAATGTACACTTTTATGTCACTAAGGTGACAAGCTGAAGTGACATCAGTTCCACAATTTAGACATTAGCTTTTCCCCATGCAGTAAATGTACATCCGGAAGCACCATGGGGTTAATTATGCAGCAATAATTATTGTACACTATTTTCTGACTCTTATTTTTTGGAATTTTAATTTTTTTTTGCATTACCATCTTGAATATGGTATAATACTTTTATTATTTTTGTCCATGAAGCTGGTTAAGGGCTTTTTAATTTTAGCGGGTTCTTTATATCAGTACAGGCAGTTTTAAAGATGAATTTGTATTGAAGGTTGGGCAACAATGGAACCTCTCTCCTTGAATTCCTTGATGATGCGATAGATTATTGACTGAGGTGCAATCTTTCTAGCTGCGATACTCTTCCCTATTAAGCCAGTTTTGTGCAGTGCAATGATGACTGCTCATGTTTCTTTAGAGATAACCATGGTTAACAGAAAAGAAACAATGATGCCAAGCACCAGCCTCCTTTTAAAGTGTCCAGTGGTGCGATTCTTACTTAATCATGACAGATTGATCTCCAGCCCTGTCCTCATCAACAACTACACCTGTGTTAATGGAGCTATCACTGAAACTATGTTAGCTGCTCCTTTTAATGCAGGCCTGCAATGGGGTTGAAATGTGAGGTTGAATTTTGGGGGAAAAAAAAAATCATCATCTAGGCAATTATTGACTTTGCAATTAATTGCTGTTAAGCTGATCACTCTTTATAGCATTCTGGAGTTTATGCAAATTACCATTATAAAACCTGATGCAGTAGACTTTGTAAAAATTAACATTTGTATCATTCTCTAAACTTTTGGCCATGACAGTAGCCTAAGGCTAAAGTACAGTAAATTACCAACATCCTGAGGACCTTTTGTAACAAGCGGTCATCTGTAAGTTGGGTGTTCTTAGGTAGGGGACCACCTGTACACCATTTTTGTGACCTGTGAGGCACATTTACTAAGAATGTAAGAAACTGCACTAAAAAGGCACTAAACATGCGCCAGAAATCATGAATCTGGCGTTTCCCTAACAGAGTACACCAACATTTTTCTGAGGCACCTGTAAGGGTGTGAGACAGACTTTGCATATTTATATGCAAGAGGTGGGGAGAAAAAAGGAAAAAAACAGCTACAAACACGATTAAAAGTGTCCAGTATAACGCGTTTCGGGTTCTAGACCCTTTTTCAAATAACGGACAAAGCAATTATTGCTTTGTCCGTTATTTGAAAAAGGATCTCAAACCCGAAACGCGTTATACTGGACATTTTTAATCGTGTTTGTAACTGTAATTTTTAAAATATTAAAACTTTGCTGCTTTAGGATTATAACTTTATTGGTATTTTGGATTTTTTGGGGTATTGGCACTGTAAACCCTTCACGTGTAGTCTGGTCTTTTTCACATTGCTGCATACGTTTGCATATTTAATCAGGTGCATGGTCCAACTGAGCACCGGAACTCCCCCTAATTTGTGTCGCATGGTGCCTAGTGCAGCTGTAGCATAAAACAGTCACGTGCGACACATTTGTGGTGCAGACTGTGCAGAGTCTGACAAAAAACTGCTGCAAAGTACTTAGTAAATGTGCTCCTGTATGTCTATTTACCACTGATAGTGGTTGTTTGCGTGCATTAAAACAATCAATCATTTTCAATCATTTTAGTTGACGACTTTCAAAATGTTATAGGTAAAACCAAAACCTTGACAATTGCCTTTATGGGATTCATGCAATCCTCCAACAAATGGTGAAACTAGAAACCGAAGGCCCACATTTATCAAAAACAGTGCAAATGTGCAGTTTGCCTGCGAAGTGTGGAGGATTCATGAATTGTTGTGCACATTCTTCCTGAATCTTGTGCTACCTGCTGTTCTGACAGAGAGCTACAATTTTTTTTATTCACCTTTAACAGAGGTCGTCATTTATTTATTTATTTTTTGTGTATACTGCTTGCACAGAATTGTGTTGCATGCTCTATGACAAAGATGCAACAAAAAAGGTTTGTGCAAACCATTGGAGCAGTGCGGTGGGGGGCAGATTCATGAAGAACATGCGCCACAATTCATGAATCTGACACACCCTGAACAATTTACATGCAAACTGCACCAAGTGGGCCTAAGCATGCAACACAATTCTGTCGCACACTGTATGGTAAATGTGGTGCACAATCCGACTGTTGACCAGAATGCCGCTTTCAGTGCTTGATTGTGTGTTACATTGGGTATAGTGCAGATGTGACACAAATGTGTCACGGACACTTTATAAATACACATGGAAGCAGCTTCACTAAAAAGAACGTGGAAAAATCAGACAGAAAACTGGGGCCGTGGTTTTAACCCCTTTGTGACCTTTGACGTAATAGCACTGCAGGACGGGAGGTGCGTTCCCGCATTTTGCAGTGCTATTACATCATGCATCTGGTGCCGGATCTTTAACGGAGCGGGCACCAGAATATATAGCCGACACTCGATCGCAGGTGTAAACCCCTTACACGCTGCAGTCACGCTTGACCATGGAGTGTAAGGGGTAAAGGGGTATTTCACGGGAATCAGACCCCCGCTGCGCTTAATGCGGGGGGGGGGGGGATGCTGCTCCGATCGCAGCCCTGGGGTATGCCAGTGCCCCGGGGCTGCATGTTCCTCTTCTGAAGCCGGATCCTGCCTTCTACCAGGACCCGGCTGTAACACACTGAGCATGCGAAACCTGAAAAACTCACCAAAAATGCTAATTTTTCATAAAATCCCTTCACAAAAATGTTCCAAAAAGTGATCAAAAAAAGTTATGTGCGCCAAAATGGTAACACTGAAAAGGACAACTCAATACGTAAAAAATAAGTCCTAAACCAGCTTTGTCAACCAAAAAATATTTAAAGTTTTATATATCAGAAAAGATAAGGATACAAAAACAAATGAGATATTATATGAGATATTAGTGTACGGTGTTCAACCCCCAAAAGATACAAATAAAATGCAACCAAATTTTTCTTTTCCTCCATACATTCAAGAGTTAATAAAATCTCATCAAAAAGCTAATGACCCACTAAAATTAAATATTTGTTTATTGCACATCATGTTGCAAAAAATAAGCCCCTATTTATCCAAATTGCCAAAAAATTAAAGATTGTATAGCCTTTTTTAAGGGACAATGCATAATCTGCTATGAATGGCTTCCCTTCAATGCCTGCCGTGTGCCTATACAGCAGGTTACCACCACATATGGGGCATTGCTATACTCGGGAGACATTAGATGTCAAACTTTGTGGAGCGCTTTGGTATTTTATCCACAGAAAACGTGCATATTTCTGAAAAACACATTCATTTAGCCAAAAAAAATGTATTTCAAAATTGAATCCGATTTTCTTTTAACCGCTGTAAAACAAGTAAAGGGTTAACAAACTTCATAAAAGTTGTTTTACGTACTTTTAGGGGTGTAGTTTCTATAATGGCGTAATTTATGGGGTTTTACTTTTATTTTGGCCTCTCAAAGTGACTTGAAACCTGAGCAGGTACCTCAATTTTTTTGATTTTGCGTTTTTTTATGAAAACGGGAAAAATCGCACCAAGCCCCATAACATCCTACAAAGATTAGAGAATGCATAAAAAACCATGGAGGCATAAAGTAGACATTCAGTGAATGTCAGTTATTATGTTTTTTTGCTGTTATAACTCTGTGTGGGATAAAATTTTTCCAAATTTTCACAAAATATATAATTTTATCATAAATAAATGCAAAACATACCACCAAAATTATTCAACTAACATAAAGTACAAAATGTCACGAGAAAATAATTTCAAAATCACTTGGATATGTTAAAGTGTTCTAAAGCTATAACCACTTATAGTGACACAGGGCAGATTTGAAAAAATGGGCTGTGTCAGGAAGCTGAAAAGCGGGCCAAAATCTAAATTCACTCAGATGTGCATATTGGTTTATACAGAACATAACTAAAGAACAATTTTTAACATTAAATGTACCTTCTGCTGAATTTAGCTTTAGATGAACTTATTATTGGTGTATTGGTGTGTCTGAAACATGGTAACATTATAACCATTTTATCCTTATGGACATAGCTAAATCCACAAACCATCAGAAAGAGTAGTGAATGATTTCCCTGTTTATCATTAAATCCTGTTGTATTAATAAGTGTTAATTTGATTATATGTGCGAGTTGTTATGGACAACAAATCATACATACCGTATTTTTCGGACTATAAGTGCTCAAAAAATCCTTTGATTTTCTCAGAAATCAAAGGTGCGCCTTATAGTCCAGTGCCTTATATATGAAATGTACTTACAGACAACAGCTGCCTTGAACCGTGGACAGGTCTGCCACCTGCTGGACATTCATCCTTATAACCAGGTGCGCCTTATAATCCGGTGTGCCTTATATATGAACCTAGCAGGCATTTATGGATGGTGCGCCTTATAATCCGGTGCGCCTTATAGTCCAAAAAATACTTTGTAATAATACCTAGTATCCTGATGAAAGGGAATTTACTCCATTGCAATCCAGCGAAAATAAGGTATGAACTTAAATAAAACCATGAGTGTTACAGTAAATCATAGAATTTTTTTTCAGTAATCTATTATTTTCCCAAGTGTTATAATAAGTCTAAAATGTCCTTGGAAAACAATCATCAATCTGGTTAGTGTAAAACATACAGTTCTGTGTTAGGCTATGTGAAATCCCACTACCAGAATCCCACTACCAGGATGTCCTCCAAGAGCAACTTTTCCCAACCATCCAAGAGCAGTTTGGTGATCAACAATGCATTTTCCAGCATGATAGAGCACCTTGCTATAAAGCAAAGGTGATAACTAAATGGTTCCGGGTAACAAAACATAGAGATTTGGGGTCCATGGCCTGGAAGCTCCCCAGATCTTAATCCCATTGAGAACTTGTGGTCAATCATCAAGAAACGGGTGGACAAACAAAAACCAACAAATTGTGACACAATGCAAGCATTGATTGTGCAAGAATGGACTGCTATCAGTCAGGATTTGGTACAGAAGTTGATTGAGAGCTGCCAGGGAGAATTGCAGAGGTTCTGAAGAAGAAGGGTCAACACTGCAAATATTGACTTGCTGCATTAACTCATTCTAACTGTCAATAAAAGCTTTTGTTACTCATAATATGATTGCACTTATATTTCTGTATGTGATAAAAACAACTGACAAACACATATAAAAACCAGAGGGCAACAGATCATGTGAAAATATAATATTGGTGTCATTCTCAAAACTTATGGCCAGGACTGTAGCTATCCTATGCCCCAGTATATAGCCTGTCAGCTGATGCCTCAGTATATAGCCTGACAGTCCAAATATACAGCCTGCCAACCGCCAGTATATAGCCTGCCAGCCTCCAGTTTATAGCCTGCCACCCTGCAGTGTATAGCCTGCCAGCCTCCAGTTTATAGCTTGCCACCCTGCAGTATATAACCTGCCAGCCCCCAGTATATAGCCAGCCCCTGCCCCAGTATATAGCCAGCCTGCCCATTGAATACAGCCAGCCCACCCAAAGTACATAGCCAGCCAGCCCCCAGTATGTAGCCAGCCAGCTCCATAGTATATAGCCAGCCCACTCCATAGTATATAGCCAGCCCGTGCCAATACAAGCCCTCCCCAGTACTCACTGTTTTCTTCTTTCTGTGGCAAATCTGTGTGCACTAGCGGGCGCACAGACAATGATGTAAGCCGCCTGCTGACATCATAGCCTCTGCTCTGCTAGTCTCAGAAACCTGCCGCTGGATCGAAAGAAGACAGCGCCGTCAGAAAGGTAAGTATTAAATGGTTTTTTTATAGACTTGAGTATGAGCCGACTGTTTAAAAACTCGGCTTATAGTCGAGTAGATATGGTACTTGATACTGAATGTTAACTCAACTAATGCCTGTCAAGAACAGGGAGGGAGGGTTTATCCCTAAGAATTTTTTAATGCAAAGCTAGAAGAATTCCTTTGTAGAATTCCCTTTGCACCCCATTATGCAGGTTACAGGTAGCCTGGGAAAACATATGGGTAAATACTTTGACTTTTACCTCCAACCTTTGGCCAGGGTTATGGTGTCACCTTGCAACCACTAAGATAGATAAATCACCGGGGTCAGATGGTATACACCCCCGGGTTCTGCATGAACTATGTACCATGATAGACAGACCGTTATTTTTAATATTTGAAGATTTACTGAGGACTGGTTATGTTCCACAGAATTGGCGCATAGCAAATGTGGTACCAATATACAAAAAGGGATCAAAAAGCGATCCTGGAAACTACAGACCTTTGAGTTTATCTTCTGTGATGGGGAAAATATTTGAGGGGTTTGTTAGAGATGCTATCCTGGAGTATCTCACTGTGCATAACCTTAGAACCCAGTGTCATCATGGGTTTATGAGAGATCGGTCCTGTCAGACTAATCTGATTGGTTTCTACGAGGAGGTAAGTTCAAGACTGGATCTGGGGGACACTGTGGATATTGTATATCTGGACTTTTCAAAGGCATTTGACACCGTGCCGCATAAAAGGTTGATGTATAAAATGTAATTGGCTTAGTGATAGAAAAAAGAGGGTCATCATTAATGGCACATTCTCAGATTGGGTTGACGTTACCAGTGGAGTGCCACAGGGGTCAGTATTGAGGCCACTTCTTTTTAATATTTTTATTAATGACCTTGTAGTGGGTTTACACAGTAAAGTTTCAATATTTGCAGATGATACTAAGCGGTGTAAAGTAATAAATACTGAGGTCCATAGTTTAGCATTACAGAGGGATTTGTGGAAGCTTCAGGAGTGGGCAGAGAAATGGTTGATGAGATTTAATGTAGATAAATGTAAAGTTATGCACTTGGGCCATGGAAACAAAAAGTTCTAAACAATCAATTACTTGGTAAAACTGAAGCTGAAAAGGATTTGGGGGTATTGGTGAATGGCAAGCTTAATTTTAGTGACCAGAGCCGCGCAGCTGCTGCTAAAGCAAATAAAATTATGGGATGTATCCAGAGAGGAATAGATTCTCATGATAAAAACATAGTTTTGCCCTGGTCAGACCACACATGGAATATTGTGTACAGTTTTGGGCACCAGTGTATAAAAAGGATATAGTAGAGCTGGAACGGGTGCAGAGGAGAGCAACCAAGATTATTAGGGGAATGGGGGGATTAGAATACAATGACAGATTACAAAATTTGGGATTATTCAGTTTAGAAAAAAGACAACTGAGGGGAAACCTCATTGCAATGTACAAATACCTGAACGGACAGTACAAGGATCTCTCCAAAGATCTTTTTATACCTAGGCCTTTGACCAGGACCTGGGGGCATCCTCTACGCCTAGAGGAGAGGTGATTCTACCATCAACATAAACAAAGGTTCTTTACTGTAAGTTTGGACTTGATGGACTTGCGTCTTTTTCCAGCCTTACATACTATGATACCCCTAGTTACCTAATTAGAAGTGATACTAAGTACATTTTACAAATTTCTGAAAATTTTTCATGGAGTTACAGCCCTGGAGTTACAGCCTAGCCATATCTGACCTGGTAGCGCTTTACCTATTGATACCACATGAATTAGGATGTTTACCAGACATCTAGATGTTTACAGTATGTACAGTTGGCTTTTAAATTTGAAAACAAAAGTACCCCTTAAAAAAGGGGAGAAAGGACAAGACTATAGAAATGAGCATAAAATTGAATCTTTATTAACCCCTTAAGGACGGAGGGTTTTTCGCCTCATTTCTCGCTCTCCAATTTCAAAAATCCATAACTTTTTCATTTTTCCGTGTACAGACCTGTGTGAGGGCTTATTTTGTGCGTAACAAATTTTACTTTCCCGTAATGTTATTTATTTTAACATGCCATGTACTGCGAAGCTGAAAAAAAAATCCAAATGTGGAAAAATTGAAAAAAAAACGCACGTGCGTCACGTTCTTGTGGGCTCAGTTTTTACGACTTTCACTCTTCGCTCCAAATAACATGCCTACTTTATTCTTTGGTTCGGTGCGATCGCGGTGATACCAAATTTATATAGGTTTTATTGTGTTTTAATACATTTTCAAAAATTAAACGAATGTGTACAAAAAAGAAAAAAATTTTTTTGCCATCTTCTGACGCTAATAACTTTTTCATACTTTGGTGCACGGAGCGGAGTGAGGGGTCATTTTTTGCGAAATGAGGCGACGTTTATATTGCTACCATTTTGAGGTCTGTGCGACATTTTGATCATTTTTTATTTCATTTTTTATGTTATGTAAAAAGGTGTAAAAGTCGCATTTCGGACATTTGGGCGCCATTTCCCGCCTCGGAGGTCACCGCCGGCCGTAACCGTTTTTATATTTTGATAGATCGGGCATTTTGGGACGCGGCGATACCTAATATGTCTGTGATTTTTACTGTTTGTTATGTTTTATATCCGTTCTAGGGAAAGGGGGATGATTTGAACTTTTAATATTTTATTAATTTTTTTTATTTTTTAAACTTTTTTTTTTCTTTTTTTTTCACTATTTTTTAGACCATATAGGGTACATTAACCCTAGATGGTCAGATCACTCCTACCATATACTGCAATACTACAGTATTGCAATATATGGCATTTTTGCAGGTCATACATTACAATGAGCCACTGGCTCATTGTAACGAACCTGCATAAACCATGTAGCCTCGTGTCAAAAGAAGACCCGAGGCTACCATGGTAACCGATCTCCGCCCCCCCGATGACGTTCGGGGGCGTGGCGATCGAAAAAAAGATGGCGGCGCCCGCGCGCCGCCGTCTTTTAAACGCCGCCGGCGACTTTGCCGGCGGCGTTTAGAAGGTTAATAGCCGCGATCGGTGCAAGCACCGACCGCGGTTATTAGCGGTGGGGGTTTTGTGCAAAATGCAAAAACCCCCACCTCTGTATGAAGAGGACTCAGCCCGTGAGCCCTCTTCACACATCCCTTATACCTCTGCGCCGTAGAGCTACGGCGCAGAGCGTTAAGGGGTTAATGACACATAGACAAAAAATAACATGAGCAGTGCCATCAAGGAGTGGCACTGTCCTGTGGATATCAATAAAATGCAATAAATTACCGAGTGGTATGGCGCAGAAAAAGAATCGAATCAACCCAGACAAAGTGGAGGAAAAAATAGTCAGAAAAGTCAATTTGCAGGAGACTGGACAAAGGGGGGCATGAAGTCTACCAATGGACCATGTATTTATATTGCCTGGTATAAATAGTATCAGACAATGTAGGACCTAGGTCAGAATAGATGTTAGGGACTCCACTGTCCGGGAAAGACCGCATCCTCGACGTACGTTTCGGCTCGCAGTGAGCCTTCGTCTGGGGATTACTATATGGGATGACCGAATATTGGGCTATACAATTGGCCTTGGTTAGAGATGAGCGAGCACTAAAATGCTCGGGTACTCGTTATTCAAGACAAACTTTTCCCGATGCTCGAGTGCTCGTCTCGAATAACGAGCCCCATTGAAGTCAATGGGAGACTCGAGCATTTTTCAAGGGGACCAAGGCTCTGCACAGGGAAGCTTGGCCAAACACATGGAAACCTCAGAAAAGGATGGAAACACCACGGAAATGGACAGGAAACAGCAGGGGCAGCATGCATGGATGCCTCTGAGGCTGCTTAAACGCACCATTATACCAAAATTATGGGCAACAGCATGGCCATGACAGAGTGACAGAATGAAGCTAGATAGCATCTAAAACATCCAATAATTGACCCTGACACTATAGGGGACGGCATGCAGAGGCAGCGGCAGCAGCGGCAGGCTAGAGAGTGGCATGGCGACATACCCTAAATGGACTCAGGCTTCAAACCAATGGGTGGCAGAGAGGAACCAAAGGAGGTGAGCAAGAAACGCTGAAATTATTTCCTCTGTGAACAAAAGGTTAACGGTATATTTAGTCGATAACACAGCATGGTGGCGACATAGTGACCAAGTTCCATAACGTACATGGTGAAACACCCGAAAAATGAGCCTGACACAGCTCGTTTGATAAGGGGACTACATTTGGAGGCAGCCATGGAGAGGACTTCCATGATTAAGAGCGACAGTATGGGGCATCCATATTGCGCTTCTATGATTGCAACTGCAGGTCTCCAGCATGGCGGCGACAGACGCGCCGAGTTCCACTATGTATGTGGTGAAACACCTGAAAATTCTGCCTGACACAGCTCGTTTGATAAGGTGACCATGTATGGAGGCAGTGAACTAGTAGTAGATTAAAGGTGCTGCAGTTAAAACTATGTTAGTTGGATCTTGGGATGGAGCTGGCGCTCCGCTGCCAGGTGAGCTTTCGCCAATCCAAGCCCCTGTCTCTAGGCTACTCCCCAAACAGCACTTCTAAGAACCTTTTGTATAAGATCAAGTGTAGTAGCGTTCTTATAAGTTTGGGATATGGCGGGTGAGGGGAATGTAAACAGATGCGCAAGAAGCGCTGAAATAATATCGGTAAATGATAAAAGTTTGC
Source organism: Engystomops pustulosus (assembly GCF_040894005.1). Lineage (NCBI taxonomy): Eukaryota > Metazoa > Chordata > Amphibia > Anura > Leptodactylidae > Engystomops > Engystomops pustulosus. The sequence continues at coordinate 115,760,439 of NC_092417.1, forward strand.
CAGTATATTTTGTGGATTACACTGCAGGGTGGCGACAAAGTTAACAAGTTTGATGTGGAATGCCCTGTAATAGCTCTTGGGCGGTGTGCCTTTTATCGCTTAGGCTCAGCAGTTTGAGCACCGCCTGCTGTCGCTTAGCGACGGCACTGCTGCTGTGCCTAGAGCTACCGACTGATGGCGCCATGCCCACGGATGGTAATTCGGAGGAGGAGGAGGTGGAGGAGGGGTGGGAGGAGGAGGAGGTATAGTAGGCCTTTGAGACCTGGACCGAGGTAGGCCCCGCAATCCTCGGCGTCGGCAGTATATGACCAGCCCCAGGGTCAGACTCGGTCCCAGCCTCCACCAAGTTAAGTGTAGTAACGTTCTTATAAGTTTGGGATATGGCGGGTGAGGGGAATGTAAACAGATGCGCAAGAAGCGCTGAAATAATATCGGTTAATCATAAAAGTTTGCCAGTATATTTTGTGGATAACACAGCAGGGTGGCGACAAAGTTAACAACTTTGATGTGGAATCCATAAAAACAACCCAAATTTCTGCCTGACACACCTCGTTTGATAAGGGGACGATGTATGGAGGCAGCTATATGGACGACTTTTGGAGGTAGCAATGGAGACAACGTGTGGAGGATGCTATGGAGATAATTTAATTTGGATAGTGACTATATGTGGCAGTCCAAAAAAGTTTTCAAACCAGAGGAGCAGGTAGGTGGCCCTCCAGAAAAATTGAATAGATTGAGTGCCTGTATGTGGCAGTCCCAAAAATTGTTTAAAACAGAGGACCGGGTAGGTGGCCCTCCAGAAAAATTAAATGCATAGAGTACTATAGCTAAAGCCAGTGGGCCCTGTCAAAAAATAGCCAGTTTCCTCTGCTTTAGTGTACAAAGAGGAGGAGAAGGAGGAAAATGAGGAGGAGGAGTGCATATATTATTCAGGTTGAGCTTCCTTCACCTGGTGGAAATTGGAAATTATGAGAAATCCAGGCTTTATTCATCTTAATAAGCGATAAGCCTGTCAGCGCTGTCAGTCGACAGGCGTGTACGCTTATCGGTGATGATGCCACCAGCTGCACTGAAAACCCGCTCGGACAACACGCTAGCGGCAGGGCAGGCAAGAACCTCCAAGGCGTACAGCGCCAGTTCGTGCCACATGTCCAGCTTTGAAACCCAGTAGTTGTAGGGAGCTGTGTGATCATTTAGGACGATGGTATGGTCAGCTACGTACTCCCTCACCATCTTTCTGTAAAGATCAGCCCTACTCTGCCAAGACTGGGGACAGGTGACAGTGTCTTGCTGGGATGACATAAAGCTGGCAAAAGCCTTGTAAAGCGTACCCTTGCCAGTGCTGGACAAGCTGCCTGCTCGCCTACTCTCCCTCGCTACTTGTCCCGCAGAACTACGCACTCTGCCGCTAGCGCTGTCAGAAGGAAAAAACTGTTTCAGCTTGTGCACCAGGTATTCATGCATTCTCACACTCCTTTCCTCTCCAGGGATGAGAGTGGAAAGATTTTGCTTGTACCGTGGGTCCAGGAGAGTGAATACCCAGTAATCGGTGCTGGAATAAATTCTTTGAACGCGAGGGTCACGGGATAGGCAGCCTAGCATGAAATCTGCCATATGCGCCAGAGTTCCAATGCGCAAGAATTCACTCCCCTCACTGGCCTGACTGTCCATTTCCTCCTCCTCCAACTCCTCTTCTTCTGCCCATACACGCTGAACAGTGAAGGACTGAACAATGGTCCCCTCTTGTGTCTTGCCAACATTCTCCTCCTCTTCCTCCTCATCCTCCTCCACCTCCTCCGATATGTGCTGAGAAACAGACCTGAGGGTGCTTTGGCTATCAACAAGGGAATCTTCTTCCCCCGTCTCTTGTGACGAGCACAAAGCTTCCAACTTCATGCTGATCAGAGAGTTTTTCAACAGGCCAAGCAGCGGGATGGTGAGGCTGATGATGGCGGCATCGCCACTGACCATCTGTGTTGACTCCTCAAAGTTACTCAGCACCTGACAGATATCAGACATCCACGTCCACTCCTCATTGTAGACTTGAGGAAGCTGACTGACCTGACTACCAGTTCTGGTGGAAGTTGACATCTGGCAGTCTACAATCACTCTGCGCTGCTGGTAAACTCTGGATAACATGGTTAATGTTGAATTCCACCTCGTGGGCACGTCGCACAACAGTCGGTGAGCGGGCAGTTGGAGGCAGCGCTGCGCTGCCCTGAGAGTGGCAGCATCTGTGCTGGACTTCCTGAAATGCGCACAGATGCGGCGCACCTTCGTGAGCAAATCAGACAGATTGGGGTATGTCTTGAGGAAACGCTGAACTATCAGATTTAACACATGGGCCAGGCATGGCACATGTGTCAGTCTGCCGAGTTGCAGAGCCGCCACCAGGTTACGGCTGTTGTCACACACAACCATGCCTGGCTTCAGGTTCAGCGGTGCCAGCCACAGATCAGTCTGCGCCGTGATGCCCTGTAATAGTTCTTGGGCGGTGTGCCTTTTATCGCCTAGGCTCAGCAGTTTGAGGACTGCCTGCTGTCGCTTAGCGACGGCACTGCTGCTGTGCCTAGAGCTAGCGACTGATGGCGCCATGCCCACGGATGGTAGTTCGGAGGAGGAGGTGGAGGAGGGGTGGGAGGAGGAGGAGGCATAGTAGGCCTGAAAGATCTGGACCGAGGTAGGCCCCGCAATCCTCGGCGTCGGCAGTATATGACCAGCCGCAGGGTCAGACTCGGTCCCAGCCTCCACCAAGTTAACCCAATGTGCCGTCAGCGGACAAGTGCTTTGTGACTGTGGGAAGGGTCCAGAAAACAGTTCCTCAGAGTATGCCGGTTCAAATGCCAAATTTTCCTGGGAGGGGGCAGACTGGGGGGGAGGAGGCTGAGGTGCAGGAGCTGGAGGAGTGCCGATTTCGGTGACATGGGTGGACTGCGTGGAAGACTGACTGGTGGACAAATTGCTCGAAGCATTGTCGGCAATCCACGACATCACCTGTTCGCACTGTTCTGGCCTCAACAGTGCTCTACCACGAGTCCCAGTAACTCCAGACATGAACCTAGGGAGTGTAGCTCTGCGGCGTTCCCCTGCTCCCTCATCAGCAGGTGGTGTCTCACCCCGCCCAGGACCACGGCCTCTGACCCCTGCAGTAGTTGAACGCCCACGTCCCCGCCCTCGTCCTCTACCCCTAGCCCTCGGGTTAAACATTTTGGAAATGAAAATATAACTTTAATTTTTTTTTTACTTTTTTTTGTGTTTTTTAGTTTTTAAAACCAAATGATGCTATCCTATTGCTATGGCTATTTTCTAGCCAACTATGAAAGCACACTGCTATGCCAGATGAGATGACGCTGAGTTATGAAAAAATAAACGTAAAATAAAAAGTAAATGGCAGACTGCGCCTAATTTCAATCAAACCCCTAATAAATTGTCCCACTTCGGTCTTTGCGATGGATATGTGCGTCACTAAGTGCTAAACACAACGGTCGCAAGTCTCACTGCAAATTCCTCACAATATGGTAGTAGATGCACTACAGCAAGGCCAGCCACCGGCAGATCAACCAGAAATAAAATATATAACGCTATTGTAGGCCTAAGTAAGCCGTTTGGATTCTCCTATGGCTATTTTCTAGCCAACTATGAAAGCACACTGCTATGCCAGATGAGATGACGCTGAGTTATGAAAAAATAAACGTAAAATAAAAAGTAAATGGCAGACTGTGCCTAATTGAAATCCGACCCCTAATAAATTGTCCCACTTCGGTCTTTGCGATGGATATGTGCGTCACTAAGCGCTAAACACAACAGTCGCAAGTCTCACTGCAAATTCCTCACAATATGGTAGTAGATGCAGTACAGCAAGGCCAGCCACCAGCAGATCAACCAGAAATAAAATATATAACCCTATTGTAGGCCTAAGTAAGCCGTTTGGATTCTCCTTTGGCTATTTTCTAGCCAACTATGAAAGCACACTGCTATGCCAGATGAGATGACGCTGAGTTATCAAAAAATAAACGTAAAATAAAAAGAAACTGGCAGACTGTGCCTAATTGAAATCAAACCCCTAATAAATTGTCCCACTTTGGTGTTTGAGGTGGATATGTGTGTCACTAAGAGCTAAACACAACGGTAGCAAGTCCCCCTGCAAATTCCTCACAATATGGTACTAGCTGCAAATTAAAAAAAAAAATGTATAACGTTATTGTAGCCCTAAGAAGGGCTGTTGGGTTCTTGTTGAATCACTCCTGCCTAACACTATTCTAATAGAACAGCCTAACGCTTTCCCTGACCAGCAGCAGCTCTCTCCCTAGCGGCATCCAGACACAGAATGATCCGAGCAGCGCAGGCAGGGGCTAGTCTATTCCAGGGTCACCTGATCTGGCCAGCCAACCACTGCTATCGACGTGTAAGGGTACCACATCATGCTGGGTGGAGTGCAGAGTCTCCTGGCTTGTGATTGGCTCTGTTTCTGGCCGCCAAAAAGCAAAACGGCGAGAGATGCCATTTTCTCGAGCGGGCGAAGTATTCATCCGAGCAACGAGCAGTTTTGAGTACGCTAATGCTCGAACGAGCATCAAGCTCGGACGAGTATGTTCGCTCATCTCTAGCCTTGGTTTATACCTAGGGATGATCTCAATCTTCCTAAAAACCCTCCTACCTGTATCCATTTTTTTGTTTAAGTTGGCTCTTAAAGTATATTGATCATGGTGAAAGAATTCTTACTAAAAATATTTTTTTTTATTTTCAATGGTCTATATTATTTGCAAAATCCTGTTATTCTAGTAACGTAATAGAAAACATCCCTTATAATGAACTAATCCGTACATGTAGATTTCTCAAAATATTGTCAAATCGACAAGGGAGTTCTAAAAGTCAGAAAGAGACCGATAATTAGAGGTTATAAAGATACCAATGTAGATTGGGCTATTAGTAACCGTCACTGTGGGACCAACTGCTCTGTCCTTGATGTGTGCACCATTTCTAGACATGTCTGAACCAATCATAGGCATGTCACCCGGAGGGAACCTCTGAGGCAAGTTATTGGTCCAGCAGTGACCTGTCCAGAGATGGTGCACAGCTCCAGGACAGAGCAGTTGGACCCTCAGTACTGGATATTATCTGAACACATTGCTACCTCCAAGCAGTAATTATATGCCTTGGACAACCCCTTAATTTTAAAGTACACCTTCTAGCACAGTTCAGTAGTGTTTATTATATACATGTTGCTGTAGGAGAACAATTATGGAGAAAAGAGTGGCTGGGGGCACAAGTTTTGGGAGCAGGCCTAGGATTATGGTCCACTTCATCCACCACTGGGCAGAGCTAAACATTTGAGAGCTGAGCACACAAAGCCTGGAATTGCAAACATGGCTGTGAATTTTGTCAACCCATGACCTGGTAGGAAGGCATGTGGTATAGTCAGGATTTACAGTTGTTTAGTTAGAACTCACATAAGCAGGAACCTTGCTGCTCACTGACTGGATCTGAGTTAGGTTCAGGAAAGAAGCCTGCTAGTTCTCATTTGACCATGCTCTGACAGCTCTCCGACATCCAAGAACCTGAGTGCATTCCGCTGCCAACACTCGTTGTATATAGGCTGATGAGACTCTTAGGATATATAATGCACAATATAAAATCAAAGTCACAAATTAAGCAATCAATGTATGTAACATCTTCTCAGAGTTATGGAATCATTAGAACACAGGAAAGCTCTTATAAAATGGAAGTTTAATATCAAAAGTAAGGTGCTTACAAATAAACAGGGTTATTATACAAAAAGGATGACATATTAAACAGACATAAACATACAATGCAAAAACTGACCGTTTGGTAAAATAGAAAGGGATAAAGAAAACAGAAGTTAATACAGAATGGCCTGATAAAACTGAAAAAGTGTCAGGCTGCAATTATTTCTACACCAGGCAGGACCCCGGTGAGTACATTGAGGCCAGTTGTAGCCTATGATAAATAACCCCCATTGTGTATCTGTTACTGTATATATACAGTAAGCTTGAATCTGTTACCTTGTCCGTACAGTATGCCTGGTTCTCTTCTTACATTTATGCAGTAAGGCTGATCAAAGATCTATGTATCCTTACTGCTTCAAGTTTTGAATGTTAATGTGTATAAGGGTAATTTTTCACCAATCTAATAGCTATTTAAGACCAACAGTGTGATGTGCCACTAAATGCCAAGACATGTAAAATTTTCATACATCTTTATTTTAATTCATATTCCAAAATATCCAAAAATAGTTAAAAACATTTAAAAGCACATACATGTGCACATTCTCATTCAAGCCAATGAATCTGTGCAAAAATAAGCAATGGTTGCTGAACTACTCCCCTCCTGCTGTAACATTTACTAAGGGTGGCAGATCGCACTTTCGTCAGAGTTTTTGCTGTTTTCAGGGTTTGCGCAGATTTCACAGGTATTTACCAGGAGTTTGCGCTCTGATTGTTTCAAACGCGATTGTTTTTTGGCGCAGCTGTGCCGGCTTTTATACGACAGACTAACCTGATCTGTTTCTATGAAGAGGTGAGCAGATGCCTGGATGGAGGAGCTGCTGTGAATATTGTGTTCTTGGACTTTGCAAAAGCATTTGACACTGTCCCTCATAGACGCCTCATGGGTAAAATAAGGTCTATCGGTTTGGCAGGAATCATTTGCAATTGGATTGAAAACTGGCTGTAGGATCGAATCCAGAGAGTTGTGGTCAATGATTCCTACTCGGAATGGTCACCAGTTATGAGTGGTGTACCCCAGGGTTCTGTGCTTGGTCCACTACTATGTAATATATTTATTAATGATATAGAGGTAGGAATTACTATCACTGTGTCTATTTTTGCAGATGGCACCAAGCTGTGTAGTGTAATACAGTCTATGGAGGATGTTCATAGACTGCAGGGTGACTTGGACAAACTGAGTGTTTGGTCATCCACTTGGCAAATGAGGTTCAATGTGGGAAAATGTAAGGTTATGCACCTGGGGGCTAATAATCCAAAAGCAAATTGGATATTAAGTAGGATCTGGGGCATAGTAATAGAATGGACAAAGACCTAAGATTGGGGGGGGGGTGAAGTGGGAGTGTTGGGCATCACACTCACACTGTTATAAATATATTGCTGTCATACAACACAATACATCATTGTGAATTATCAATATATTCACAGATTACTGCACATGCACGCATCCCCTTTTTTATGTTTGCAGCATGAATGTGATTCATATGGTATATTTACAAAATAATATCACGTATCCACATAATAAGGGCAGTCACTTTATTTTTTCAATCTGGTATATTACCAGCATTCACTCACGCAACACTATTACACTAGTAAATATAATGTTTCACATTGTATACACTTTATATATAGACATTAAAATCTATAGTATACCCCTACTATAATTACAATTCGATCTTGGTCCACTTATATTCTTATATTGAATTGGTATTTTGAACAATTATATATAAATACTGATTATGCATAATCTATGTGTTTTCCTTCATTTGACATCCTCTCATCGCCATCCTCCTTCACATTGTGTGTCCAAAAACTGCGCTCCCTGTATACCCGCTTTTCCGTGCGACAGAGACGTACCTTGGCTTCTGGTAACATGTTCTCAGATCCAGTGGTGCGTTCTCCGTCTAACATTGGGGGCGGGGGTCAGGGAGGCAGCGGCAGAGATGGGGGTGACGCCAGCGCCAAGACGGATCATGTGACACGGCGATTGCCGCTCCCACGATGACGCGGTCGTGGGCGTGGCCTCGTTGCCCTGTCTGGTTCCGATCGTGGCAGGGGCGTCACTCGCTCCTGCTCACGTGACATGCTTGTAGGTTTAAATACAAAATGGCCACACACAGACACACACAGGCCCCCAGAGGAAGCGGCAACGCGAAACGTGCGTCGGGGTACCGGCATCCACACAACACAGAACACGGGTAAGCTGACCTTGTCATCTCTACTTACTGTGAGAAGGGCATATGGCACTTTAACTTTACATTACATGTTTACACTGGGTTGGACTACCATTGATTGTTGCACTGGCACTTTACGGTACTTTCCTGATAACTTACGTGTAGTTAACCATCCTGATTGATATTATATATCATATACCTGTTGTACATACCCTTGATTGTATTTCTACTGTCATTTTTTAAATGTTTATGTTTAAATAAAAGAATTTGAATTTTAGCATAATGGCGTAATGAGAAATTTATGAACCAGATAGCACTCAGATGTTTTTCCAAGGTCTTATCAAGTACGCCTTCAGTGCTCACTTGTCGGACAAGGATTTTACACAAGAAGAGCATCCCCTGAAAGACATGCTTGATCCCCAAAACAGGAGGGTTAAATGGCTAGGATCTATAAGATTATGATTAAGAATGAAAATCACCCCCTACAATAGAATGTTATAAAAAAATGGCAGAAAGATATAATGGATTTGACAGCGGAAGAATGGGTGGACGCAATGCACATGACTAGGAATAATATAAAGAATATGTCCCATATTGGTTCCCAGACTTTTATTGTGCACAGGGTCCCTTTGACGCCAAAACGGTTAAATTATTTCTGGAAACAAAATGAAGAAAAGTTCCGGTGCAGCCTGATAGAATAACAGCATGCAATGTCAAACAGCTGTCTCTATAGCCAGTAGGATCTTGTTATGTATCAAAAGTGGTTTGGACTCGCGGTATAGGGATGTAATATTACCACTGTGCAAGGCATTGGTTTGGCCTCACCTGCAATATGCTGTCCAGGATGCCCTGGAGCTGGAGAGGTTTCAACTAAGAGCCACAAAAATAATAATGGGTATGGAGGGTCTCAGTTATGAGGAAAGATTAAAACAACTATTTAGTCTGGAAAAGAGACGACTATGAGGGGGACATAATTAATTTATATAAATATACATATGGTCCATACAAAAAAATATGGTTGTAAGTTGTTTCAGGTTAAATCAAATCAAATTATGAGGGGGCACTTTCTCAGTCTGGAGAAATCAAGGTTTAATTACCAGTGACGACAGGGCTTTTTTTACTATGAGAACTGTCAATCTGGGGAATAGCCTGCCTCAGGCGCTGGTCACAGCAGGGACAGCTGAGAGCTTCAAGAAGGGTCTAGATGTCTTTTTACACCTAAATAACATTGATGGTTATGTTATATAGAATTGTTTCCCCCAAATCCCTATCCAATCCCTTCCCTTCCTTGGTTGAATTTGATGGACAAGTGTCTTTTTTCAACCGTATAAACTATGAAACTAAGAACAGTTGCAAGGTGTACAGCTGCACAAACAGCACCTCTCTCTTACATCAAGTCAGGCAGTGCCTGGAGTGAAGTTTGGCTTTTTTTGCCTTTAGGGAAAGCTGTAAGATTGCAATCACCTGGTAGCCAAAAGAGAGGGCCTAATCATCTATCTTTTGTGTTGAGATCCTCAAAAATTATAGTTTTTTCCTGGCTCCTGAAGATCCTTAGTTGTTCTCTGTTGATTTATTTATCACTGTTTTGAGTGTTTATTAAATGTCACCTGTAACAATCATAGGCCAAGGTCACATCAGGGAAAAAGCAGATAAAACATCTTAGTTGGGTTTTGGGCTTAGTTCTGTGTAATGCAGGGTAGTTTCACTGAGTGGTTTCTTGAAGCTAAATGATGTGCCAGGTGTGTTTTAAGTGATGGACGTCCTTTCCAACCAATAGCGAGGATAGCATTCTAGAATTCTTAAAATACATATTCTTCAGCTGACCCAGTAACTGGTTATACTTGTGATCATCTCTATTGTGCTTGTTGTATATGTTGACCTTTGATTTGTGATATGACTGCTCTTTTGCCTAATGATTCTGTACCTTCCTGTCATCTGGATTTCAGATGACAGGAAGGTATGCTCAATAAGTGTCTGTCTAGTTATCTGTCTGCCCTTATCTGTGTGTCTTCTGATCTGTTCACTTACTCAGGGTAGAGAACATAGACCATTTGTCACCTGTGGGTTAGCGCAGGGCCTGCAGAGGTTGCAGGTAAACCCAGGGCCTGCTCTTCTTTCTTTGTCTTGACACCTGGTCTCCAAAGCAAAATATGTAATGAGGCTCTGACGGTCTATATCATCTTTATAGCACTTATATTTTTTTTATAAGACTTTGACCCTCCCCATGCTTCACGGCCTGGCAGCTGCTGCAAACCCTGTACTTCTGATAACTATACCACAGAGGAGCTGCCCAAATGTAGTGATCTAATGTTTCAGATTTGGTAGTTTAGCAAGAATGCTCGGAAAGACTAAAGAGACTTGTCATGATCTGTACAGCTCTGCGGAATATAATGGTGCTATATAAATTATTAGTGTTTTATTATAGGTTATGTATTACTTGTCAGGACTGATTCAAATTACTCTTATAGAAAGTAAATATTCTAAATGGTGATGTGGTAGATAAAAACAAAATAATAAGAAATGTCTTCTCACTCAATAAAATGTATGGACAACTATTTTACATATGCAGATAAATTAAACCCATGAAGTAATGTCCTAAAAATATTGTAGATCATATCCTACCCCAACGCTTCAGCAGAGAAGCTTTGCAGCTTAGAAACCAGATCTACTGATTCATGTCCTTATACATGAATCTCACACATCTGCTGACATTGTTTCTCAACCGAAATTGCAGCGATAGTTTGTTTTAAAATGGTTGTGTTTTCTTCCAAGCACAGCACCTGTCATATTGAGTATATTCTTTATAACTTCAAATATATGAAAGTCATAATGTGAAACCCAGCTGAGGTCACGAGATCTTGGCTACTTTGATGTTTTATTATTTTTCACTTATGTTTTTCCTGGTGTCATACAGTATAGGAAGAGATGCACAATAAGTGTTTGTATTAAAGCAAATCTCCATTTATATCAAAGTTTTGTAAATCAATCTATTTTTCTAAATGTTAGATGTTAAATAATATTTATAATAATTTTTTTTTCCTTTTTAAAGTTCCACAATTTTTTTAGGTTAGAGTCATTTTCATATATTGACAATATATTTTTTTATGGTGGGAAGGAATAATGTTTTCAGCATGATTTGGTTGATTTGTTTCTTTCAAATTCTGCTCCCAAAATGGTTCTCCGGCCATTTTAAAATTGTAATATTTTTAACATAGTATATATTCTATAAAACTGTCAAAATGTCTGGGTTTTCTACGAAGAGGTTTTTTTCTACTCCATTAGGTCAGAGACAAATAGATAAATGAATTGATACATAATGATCGGTTTTATACCAATTTCATCCAATTTGCTGCAATAGTTAACAGTGTAAACTAATACACACAATGGTGGAGATATACTGAAGTGTCTCAAAGCAGAACTGTTCTAGTTGCCTATGACAACCAATTAGAGCTCAGCTTTCATTTTCCCACAGCTTTTAGAAAAATAAAAGCTGAGCTCTGAATTTTTGCCATGAGCAACTAGAACAGTTCTGGTCTCAGAGACTTCTGATAAATCTCCCACTGTGGTTTTGCAGTCTAAGTTATTTAAAAATGGCTGTGAGTTGTAAATTTGGGATTCAACTACCTCTCATGGTGGAAATTTACTCATGAAAGCCACAGTAGATTTTTGCAGCAACCGGAAAAACATATTTTCTCAAGCACTTGAGCTTAACTGAACCCTCCACCAAGCACTCAGCAACTGAAAGAAGAAACCTTGTTGATGAGTTTAAAAGAACTTAATACTCAGAAACTCCATTTAAGAACCCTTAATAAACTTATTCCACTCTATTTTAGGTAATTTCTGTAGCTATATCAGAAAATTGATTTACTTGCAATTTCCTTATATGGAATAAAATCAAGCACTTTTATTTAACCTCTAAATACAGATCCTTAAAATACTTTTTCTAATGTAAGTCATTTTGGAGTAATTTTCACATATTGTGGGTAATTTCATGCAAACCACTCGCTATCATAAATCCCTTATGTTTATTGACTGTTAGCATTTGGTATCTCTGTATAACAGATTGATGAAGTAAAGGAATTAGAATGTTTATGTAAATAAGTTTCATAAATAAGAGGGAAAACAGATTGTTTGTATAAGTCCATATGCACTAAAATATCTGCAATAACAATCTCAAACTGATGCTACATGGGGCGGCCATATCAACTGGGAAAGTTATTGCTTAATAAGTTAACAAAAATAATTTAAATTTATTGCTTTCCACATTATTCTGTCTTTTTGGGTAATCACTGATGACTTTAACTCTACTCTGCTTTTTTTTTAATTTTTTCAAAAAAGTAGTTTACTGAAAATGCTCTGTTTCTATGGGGAGATAAATTCAAATCTGGATGTAGGTAATTTTATGCGATATTGTATATCCAGATACAGAAGGTTAAGTATTGGTTTTCATAAAAGACACTGTATATTGTTATTGTTAACAGCAGACACAGCTTTAGGACTAAGCCATTTTAGGGCACTGTGTCATTATAAGAGGTTATAACTTTGTAACGATTTTACATACCCAGAGTATTTTGAGATTTTTTCCTCATCACACATTGTACTTCAAAGTAGTTGAACAATTTGGATGACATATTATATGTTTAGAAAAAAAATTCTTCACTTTCAAGATAATTTTCTGTGTTTCTGCATTTCATGCATATAGTCGTAGCACCCAAACAACTTCATAACTTACATTTCCCAAATGGTCTTTATAAAGGCATGTTTTTTATGCATCCTCTCTTTTTTCAAGGTTGTGAGGAGGTTTAGAATTTTGGGTGCAATTTTCTCATTTTTATGAAAATCACCAAAATCTATTTTTAGAGGCACCTGCTCAGCTTTAAGTGACTTTGAGAGACCTAAGTAACTGTAAAACCCCGTAAATTATGCTATTTTAGAAACTACACCTCTCAATGCATGAAAAATCTACTGTAAGAAGTTAGTTAACCCTTTAGGTGTTTCAAAATGAAGGTGTAATTTATAAGCTGTAATTTTTTTAGACAATATATTAATATTTAGAAAATATATAATTTTGGCCAAAAATTAAACAGTCACAATGTATTAAATGACAAAAAATTCCACAAAGTTTGATAATCAATTTCTCCCGAGCATGCCAATACCACTGCTGGTATGTGTTGGTAAACTGCTGTATGGGCACATACAGGCATTAAACAGAAGGAGAACCATGCAGAGCAGATTTGCATTGTCACATTTTACAGGCTATAAAACCTTATATTTTTTTGGACATATGAAGGATTATTTTTTTGCTGGATGAGATCCACTTTTCAGGTACATTATTTATTGGGATTCCATAGTTACGTATATACTCACGTATAAGCCCACCCGAGTATAAGCCGAGACCCCTAATTTTACCACCAAAAACTGGGAAAAACTATTGACTCGAGTATAATCCGAGGGTGGGAAATGCATTGGTCACAGACCCCCCAGTATATAGCCAGCCCCCTGTAGTATACAGCCTGCCCCCTGTAGTATACAGTACAGCCTGCCCTGCTTGCCCCCAGTAGTATACAGCCAGCCCAGCTTGCCCCCAGTAGTATACAGCCAGCCCAGCCTGCCCTCAGTAGTATACAGCCTGCCCCCTGTAGTATACAGCCTGCCCAGCCTGCCCCCTGTAGTATACAGCCTGCCCAGCTTGCCCCCAGTAGTATACAGCTTGCCCAGCTTGCCCCCAGTAGTATACAGCCAGCCCAGTCTGCCCCGAGTAGTATACAGCCTGCCCCCAGTAGTATACAGCTTGCCCCCAGGAGTATACAGTTTGCCCCCAGTAGTATTCAGCTTGATCCCAGTAGTATACAGCCACCTCAGCCTGCCCCCAGTAGTATACAGCTTGCCCCCAGTAGTATAAAGTCTTCCCCCAGTAGTATACAGCCTGTCCCCAGTAGTATACAGCTTGCCCCCAGTAGTATACAGCCACCCCAGCCTGCCCCCAGTAGTATACTGCTTGCCCCCGGGAGTATATAGCTTGCCCCCAGTGGTATACAGTCTGCCCCCAGTAGTATACAGCCTGCCCAGCATTAAAAAAATAAATAAACTTATATACTCACCCTCCGGTGGCCCCGATGTGCAGCGCTGCTCCCCCGATATCCACGCTGCTCCTCTTCTTGCTTCCGCGCCTGTCTTCTTTCTTCTGCTTGGTGCCGCTACTGCTCTTCCCCGGCCTGCAGGCGCACAGTATGATGCGGGAAAAACATGGCGGCGCCCAGCAGAAGAAAGAAGACGGGCGTGGAAGCAAGAAGATGAGCCACGCGCACATCGGGGGAGCAGCGCTGCACATCGGGGCTACCGGAGGGTGAGTATATAAGTTTATTATTTTTTAATAAGTCTGCATTGTCTCATGTATAAGCCGAGGGGACGTTTTTCAGCACATTTTTTGTGCTGAAAAACTCGGCTTATACACGACTATATACTGTAATAACAAGATTTTATAAAATCTTTCTTATTGCTGGTTAAAAAAACATAATTAATTCTAGCTTAGAGTTTTTTGCTTTTTTTCCCAGCTGTTCACTGAACCATAAAGATAATATGTTATCTTTATTTTATGGGTAATCACGATTACGGCCCTACCCCATTTAAATAGCATTTTTATGGTTGACTTGTTTTGCAGAATATATGCATAAACTCATTTTGTGAGAAATTTGCTTGTTTTTGCTTCACCGTGTATTAATGGGCATAACATTTTTAATTTTCTGTTCAATAAACTTTATTGAGAGTTAACACATGACAAAGTTCAAGCAGTATATCAAGTACATTCTGTGACTATACATTTTTTTACAACATGAGAAACGGGCGCCAAATATCCATCAGCTCGATAATAACATTTTTAATTTTATATTTACAGAGCTGTTTGGGGGCTTGATTTTTGCAGGACAAGCTATACTTTTTATTGGTATTATGTCTGGGTAAATGTTGCTTTTTGGTCACTTTTTTCTCGTGGTTTTATAAGGTCAGATGTGAAAATATCCTAATTTTTGTGAGTTTTCTTTTACTTTTTTTTTTACTGAGTTCACAGTAGGGGTTCAGTGACAACTTTACTTTATCCCCTTCACGCTCCGTGGCGGATATATCCGCCACGGAGCGCAGGGACTTAGCGCTCAGTGGCGGAAATATCCGCCACGGCGCTTATGCCGGCTCGGCTCTGGATCAGAGCCAAACCGGCATAGGGAAACACGGGGTGCCGGCTGTAACTAATAGCCGGCACCCCAGTGTAACACCCGCGATCGGAGTTGTCTCCGATCGCGGGTGCTTAACCCGTTAAATGCCGCGGTCAGTGCGACCGCGGCATCTAACATGCATCTGGGGGGTCTTTCCCCCACGATCGGCCCCCCCGAACCGTTTTCGGGGGACGCCGATCGTTGCTATAGCAACTCTGGGGTCCAATCTGGACCCCAGAGTTACTTGCAAGAATTGCCGGTAAGATGGCGTCTGTGACGTCATCTTACTGGCACAGTGCCAGCCTATGCAAGTGTATAGGCTGACACTGATAATACTCTGCAATACATCAGTATTGCAGAATATTATCATGAACAAGCAATCAGATGATTGCTTGGTCATTTCCCATGGTATAAAAGTGAAAAAGTAAAAAAAAAAAAAGTTATTCAATAAAAAAATAAAGTCATAAATCACTAAAAATGCCCCAAACCCCCAAAACATATAAAGAGACATATAACTCAAAAAAAAGTCTAAATCATAACACAAACCCCACATATATAGTATCACCGCATCCGTAACAACCCGTAGAATAAAAGTAAATCATTATTGAACCCCCACGATAAACGCCGTAAAAAAAACTGTTATAAACCCTCCAAAAATTATGATTTTTACCTTTTCAATCCCACAAAAAATGCTATAAAATGCGATCAAAAAACCATATGTACTCAGACATGATACTGGTGCAAAGTACAACATGTCCCGCAAAAAACAAGCCATCAACCAGCTCCGTAGCCAAAAAAGTAATAATGTTATGCCACTTGGAAGACGGCAATACATAAATGATAGATTTTTCCCCACATTAGGGTTTTGTTTGACAAATTTAGTAAAACGTAAGAAAATATATTCATGTCTGGTATCACCGTAATCGTATCAACCCATAGAATAAAGATAACATGATTATAAGTCTATACGGTGAACACCAAAAAAAAAAAAAAGTAAAAAATCCAGTACAGATTTGATGCTTTTCTACTCCTGCCCTCAAAAAAAGTTCCTAAATTTTCAACAATGGTTGATACCAACCCCAAAATGGTAACAATGGAAAAAGCATCTCATCCCGCAAAAAAAATTCCTTCACATGGCCCCAATAACGAAAAAGCGAAAATTTTATAGCCTTCAAAAGGGGCCAAAGAGGAAACTAAAATCCTGGCAGCTGCAGGGCCCTCCTTCCTTTCTGCACCTCACTGTGCGCCCATAAAACAAGTAATGGCCACATGTGGGGGGTCTTTGTACTCAGGAGAAATTGCAGAACAAATTGTATGGTGGGTTTTCTCTTTTTATATTTTGGAAATGTGTAAATTTTAGTGCTAAATGAACGTATAAGGGAACAATATGACCATCCTAAATTTCACCTCCATTTTGATTCAATTACTATGAAGATCTCAAGGGGTTAACAATCTTCGTAAAAGCTGTTTCTGATAGCTTGAGGGGTGCAGATTTGAAAATGGGTAGATTATATAGGGGGTTTTGATGCTAAATATGTAAAATTTCATTCAAAACTGTATTTATCCCCAAAATAGTCAATTCTGAAAATCTGGAAAAGCGATATTCTATTTGTAAGCCGCGTGACATCAAAATAAATTATCCAGACATTTCAGAAATTATGAAAATGTAAAGTAGACAAATGGGAAATGTTATTCAGCAACTTATTTAGGTGGTAAATCTATCTGCCTGAAAACGCAATGATTTAGAATTTCGAAAATGGCAAATTTTTCAAAAAATTTATCATATTTTCTATTTTTTTGTAAATAAACGCAAAACTTATCAGCCAAAATTTACCACTAAAATGAAGTACAACATGTGGGGAAAAAACAATCTCAGAATCGCTTTGATAAGTAGAAGTGTTCAAAAGTTATAACCATATAAAGCGAAGAAAGTCAGAATCCAAAAAATCGGGCTGAGCCTTAAGCTACAAAATGGCTGCGTCCTTAAGGGGGTATTGTACAGGTTGTTACAGACGTGTTGATATATTATATGTATTGTTTTTTGGTGATTTTCACTTTCTTATGTTGTATTCAATTTTTATATAGGATGGGGCATCAGAGAAATTTTATTTTTTTTATTTGCACATGTAGAGCTGTTGGAAAAAAAGAAGAATGGTAGTAGGCCAAAGAGTCATGAAAATTGCATATAAAGATAAAGCACAACAGAAAGTTTCTTGTAAGGGGCAAAAAAAAAAAATCAGGAAACCAGGTAACCTTTTATCATCTACTGTTAACCCCAATCAATATAATCAGAAAATAAGAGAAATCCAAAACTCCAATAGGGATATAGTCACAGATTAGTTTGATATTTTTTTGGGATTTTACAGTTCAGGGAAGGGTGGGCATCTCTCCAAACAGCTATGCAAAGGTTTGGATTTAGCACAAAATTTATGCAATTGTGCAATTAGAGATATGTATCAGACACTCTGCACTAGAGTCAGAATAGGGGGAATGGCTCATAACCCCCTTTTCCCGATAATTTTCATTCTGTTTAGTGAGCATAGTAAGGAATTCTGTTCCTACTGAGTGATGGAGATGGTGGAAAGGTTCGGAGAGTATTTGTGCCTCTGGATAAACTGGGAAAATTTGATTCTTCTTCCCCTAGAAAGGGGATCAATCTCCTGGAGTATAAAAACAGAATTCTTAGTGAAGTAGAATCCTTTAGATATTTAGGTGGAAGAGAGTTGTGGGAAGTTTATGGCACTAAATATTAGTCTAATATTGAGCAGTATTAGAAAGAAGGTAAACAGTTGGAAAAGAAAGCCCTTTTCCAAAGCAGACAGGGTAAGATCTATAAAAGGTTGCTATATTTGGATTTCTTTAAAAAGTTTGGATTTAAAAAAAAAAATAAATGTGTACTTACCTCCTCTGTCGCACTTGATGTCCTGCTCTACGGTCCATCAGGGAGCTCCCGACCGCCTGAGGTGGCCGGCCACGCCAACTTGTCCCTATTTCCCAGCAATGTATCAGGTGCTGGGATTTGGTGATGGGTGGGCGTGGCCGCTCACCTCGGCCGGCCGAAGGCTCCCCGAGCTCAGCTTCCGTGCCCCTGTAAACAAACAGGGGTATGGATCAGATGGACCATGGCACGGGACATCAGGAGCGACGGAGGAGGTAAGTACATGTTTATCTTTTTTAAAAAGGCCGCCCAAGCTCAGCTCCTAATTTTTTGTAAACATTTTTTAAGTGAAAGCAAAACAGAAGTTAAAAAATTGACATAAAGGCACCAATGGCATGGCACTCAATCACGATGGGGTTAAACTACTACATCTAAAAATTTACCTGAAAAGCCTGGTCACTAATAATAGTGAAAACACAAAAAGTTTTTATTTTTCTGTTTGCAAGAAAGGTATTGTAGTTCAGGGGTTCTTACAGCTCTCTATAGTTAACTTAAAGGTTAAACTTAATAAATAATTTTTCATCTTTGGTAATTATATAACTATATGATGGCTATTGCACAACTCTTTCAGATGGTATTTATCCCCCTCAAACCATATTTGCACCACCTGTTTCATTTTTCTTTATTTTAATCCTATTTAGCTTCAAAGAATGACAATATTTATCTTTGCCAGATATCCAAGGGGGTGCAGCCAACTGGGCTGACATGGGGTGTTCTTGTCCACACCTGTCTATTACATTCATCTTAAAAGTTTGCATGATATTTGCACAAAACTGCACTTGCTAGTAGCTGGCATAGTTGTGTGTGGTAATTTAGTATAGGCAGTAGAAATTGAGAAAAAAGATAAGTGTCAGAGCTACTCTCCTTAATGTCTATAACTGCCACTTCTGCAGGCAGAGGGTGGTAGGCCCAACTCATATTTCCACTGTGGTTTCCAAAAATTTCCTTTTTGCCTTTTTCTTGCTTGAAAACAATCGAAACAATTCCTATTCGATTTGCAGTGGAGTGTTTGTGATAGTAATGCAACAGTTTTCAACATGTTTTTGTTTGTCAAAAAGTAAACCAACATTCTCAATTGCAAAAGCTTTCCTAATTGTTCCTATTTGTTTCACATCAAAACCTTTTTTTTTTTTTTTTTAGAAATGATTAGAGAGAGTGGCTTCCTGTCCACACATAAGACGTGTGTCCAGGGGTGAACCTAGCCTTTGTGCTGCCTGAGGCGAGCTATAAAAAGACGCCCCCCCCCATACTCCATATATGTAATATATCATGGAGTGTCAGGACCAGACCCAATCATATTGTTTTAATGTGAAAATAAAGCAATGCAAAATACATAGAGCATCCCTCCATGTATAAAAAACACAGCGAGCTACCATAAAGAACAAAATACATACAACAATCCGCCATACAATATAAAATTAATACAGCGTGCCACCATATACCATATAATACATACAGCGTGCCGCCATATACCATATGATACATGCAGTGTGCTGCCATATACCATTTAATAGATGCAGTGTGCCGCCATATACCATATAATCCATACAGTGTGCCGCCATATACCATATAATACATGCAGTGTGCCGCCATATTAGTAGAAGAAGTATACGGTCCAGCCAGTCTTCAAACATAAGTCGTATCTTTATTCGAAGTTGCATCAAGAAATAAAATCCACTCAGACAAATGGTTACAAGTGCCTACGCGTTTCAGACAGACAGCCTGTCCTTAGTCATGGCTAACATACACTGTTTAAGATCCACAAATATATAGTGATACAAACAATCAAAAATGACACACCCCCCCGCCCCCCCCAGGTGGAGCCCCGGCACTTCCGGTACCTCCCACTTAGGTAAAATGATAATATTGAGATATATAGGTACATGAAAGGCACATTACGATCATTGGCAGTGATAATTATTAACACAGTATTTGTAGTATTAATGAGGCGCAAATTCGCCCGTTGTACTGTGTATTAAGTCGCTCCCGGTCCGTTCGGCTCTAGTCATGTGACGGGTGTCAGCTGACACATCCAAGTCACATGATCCAAGGTCACGTGACATGCCGGCGGTTGCGCAGCAACCAGAGGAAAATGCTACGGCTCCGGACATCGGAGTGACACATCCTAAGAAAGGTGCCGTCAAGATGGGGCTGGAAGAGACCTCCTGTCGGCATCGCAGCGAAGACCCAAGAAACCGCTTTGGACGAAGGGTCCGGGCAGCATCCACAGGGAACCACGCGGTGCGGCCGAGAAGAATCTCCCCCCACAGGGTATGTATCTACAGTGGATCAAAACATAGTTGTGATTAAAAAACAGAATATACTCAATTTAAAACAGTTTGTATGTACAGATAGATAAAAAATCTCGGCACTGGCCAGCAGCATGCATGATGGTATAGAATATGTTCAGGAACAGAGGAACATAAAGCACTATGTAGGGGAGGGGATATATATCCATAGCTAATAATGATACATTAATTCCCGTTTGATATTTAGACCTTGTGGGGAAGAGGTACCAAGGGTAAAAATCCAATACGCCTCTCTATTAGCTAGGCGGGCTCCAATATTACCTCCTCTGACATTTCTGTGGACCTTTTCTATTGCATACGTACTAAGTGAACGGGTATCTCCGTTATGTAGTTTAACAAAATGTTGTGATGCTCCAGATAAGTTGCGACCTGCAGGGTTCAGAATATCATGTAAGTGTTCTGAGAATCTAACTTTGAATTTACGGGTAGTGTGCCCGACATACATTAAGTTACATAAATTGCATTGTATGATGTACACCACATTCTCAGAGTTACAGTTTAGGAGCTTCTTAATGAGAAACTTCGTTTGACCATCACTAGAAAGGAAATCTTTCTTTTTGTTGACTACAAATTTACAAGTAAGGCAACGAGATGCACCACATTTGTAGAAGCCCTGTGTGGCTAGCCAGGTCGGGGTGGATTGGGTGGAAAAAAGAGAAGGAGACAAAATATTGGCCAAACTTTGGCCTTTTCTGCAGACGATTCTACATCCATCGTCCAGAATTTTCTCCAACGTGGGGTCAGTTTTAAGTAGGGGCAAGTGCTGGTGTACAATGTTGGAAATGGCCTTAAACTGTGAGCTATATTGCAGGACCAACTTAGGAACAGGGGCTATATTTGGATTCTTATTTTGGGTAAGTGGTTGTGGATATAAAAGGCCTGTCTCTATTACTGACCTTAATGTGGGCTCTTTCTAGTGCCCACTTGGGATACCCTCTGTTTCTTAATCTATTGCAAACACCTAGTGCCTCCGTACGAAATGTAGAGTTGTTACTGCAGTTCCTCTTGACCCTCGTCAGCTCCCCTACTGGAATGGCCCGTATCGTGTGTGGTGGATGTTGGGATTTAGCGTGCAGAATGGTATTGCCAGCTGTGGGTTTGCGGTATGTTTTTGTGGCAATGCTGGTCCCACAAGTGCCTGAAAGTGATAAATCGAGAAAGGAGATCTCATTCGGATGAGTAGCAAAAGTAAATTTTAAGTTAACAATATTGTCGTTAAGGTAATCAACAAAGAGTGGTATGGCAGGCACCCCAAAGCTTCCATTGGCTCAGCTGTGATGTGGTGTCGCTTTACACCTCTATTCCCCACAATGTAGCTCTTAGGGCACTCCAGTTCCATCTGGATAAGTACACCCAGTATACATCTGAGTTTAAGGAGTTTGTTGTGTTGACCTGTCAATTTTTGATTACACACAATTATTTTATGTTTGACCAGATTTATTATTTACAGACCAAAGGGGTCAGCATGGGGGCCAAATTTTCACCATCACTGGCGAATCTTACCATGTCGTGGTGGGAGGAACTTACCATCTACTCCCCCGAAAACCCGTTTCTCAACTGCATCGAGTGGTATGGCAGGTACATCGACGATATTTTGATCGTCTGGCGTGGAGGGGTGCCTGCCATACCACTCTTTGTTGATTACCTTAACGACAATATTGTTAACTTAAAATTTACTTTTGCTACTCATCCGAATGAGATCTCCTTTCTCGATTTATCACTTTCAGGCACTTGTGGGACCAGCATTGCCACAAAAACATACCGCAAACCCACAGCTGGCAATACCATTCTGCACGCTAAATCCCAACATCCACCACACACGATACGGGCCATTCCAGTAGGGGAGCTGACGAGGGTCAAGAGGAACTGCAGTAACAACTCTACATTTCGTACGGAGGCACTAGGTGTTTGCAATAGATTAAGAAACAGAGGGTATCCCAAGTGGGCACTAGAAAGAGCCCACATTAAGGTCAGTAATAGAGACAGACATGGCCTTTTATATCCACAACCACTTACCCAAAATAAGAATCCAAATATAGCCCCTGTTCCTACGTTGGTCCTGCAATATAGCTCACAGTTTAAGGCCATTTCCAACATTGTACACCAGCACTTGCCCCTACTTAAAACTGACCCCACGTTGGAGAAAATTCTGGACGATGGATGTAGAATCGTCTGCAGAAAAGGCCAAAGTTTGGCCAATATTTTGTCTCCTTCTCTTTTTTCCACCCAATCCACCCCGACCTGGCTAGCCACACAGGGCTTCTACAAATGTGGTGCATCTCGTTGCCTTACTTGTAAATTTGTAGTCAACAAAAAGAAAGATTTCCTTTCTAGTGATGGTCAAACGAAGTTTCTCATTAAGAAGCTCCTAAACTGTAACTCTGAGAATGTGGTGTACATCATACAATGCAATTTATGTAACTTAATGTATGTCGGGCACACTACCCGTAAATTCAAAGTTAGATTCTCGGAACACTTACATGATATTCTGAACCCTGCAGGTTGCAACTTATCTGGAGCATCACAACATTTTGTTAAACTACATAACGGAGATACCCGTTCACTTAGTACGTATGCAATAGAAAAGGTCCACAGAAATGTCAGAGGAGGTAATATTGGAGCCCGCCTAGCTAATAGAGAGGCGTATTGGATTTTTACCCTTGGTACCTCTTCCCCACAAGGTCTAAATATCAAACGGGAATTAATGTATCATTATTAGCTATGGATATATATCCCCTCCCCTACATAGTGCTTTATGTTCCTCTGTTCCTGAACATATTCTATACCATCATGCATGCTGCTGGCCAGTGCCGAGATTTTTTATCTATCTGTACATACAAACTGTTTTAAATTGAGTATATTCTGTTTTTTAATCACAACTATGTTTTGATCCACTGTAGATACATACCCTGTGGGGGGAGATTCTTCTCGGCCGCACCGCGTGGTTCCCTGTGGATGCTGCCCGGACCCTTCGTCCAAAGCGGTTTCTTGGGTCTTCGCTGCGATGCCGACAGGAGGTCTCTTCCAGCCCCATCTTGACGGCACCTTTCTTAGGATGTGTCACTCCGATGTCCGGAGCCGTAGCATTTTCCTCTGGTTGCTGCGCGACCGCCGGCATGTCACGTGACCTTGGATCATGTGACTTGGATGTGTCAGCTGACACCCGTCACATGACTAGAGCCGAACGGACCGGGAGCGACTTAATACACAGTACAACGGGCGAATTTGCGCCTCATTAATACTACAAATACTGTGTTAATAATTATCACTGCCAATGATCGTAATGTGCCTTTCATGTACCTATATATCTCAATATTATCATTTTACCTAAGTGGGAGGTACCGGAAGTGCCGGGGCTCCACCTGGGGGGGGCGGGGGTGTGTGTCATTTTTGATTGTTTGTATCACTATATATTTGTGGATCTTAAACAGTGTATGTTAGCCATGACTAAGGACAGGCTGTCTGTCTGAAACGCGTAGGCACTTGTAACCATTTGTCTGAGTGGATTTTATTTCTTGATGCAACTTCGAATAAAGATACGACTTATGTTTGAAGACTGGCTGGACCGTATACTTCTTCTACTACTATGACCGTTAGCCCCGGCAGAGGGGTGGTCCGTGCCGGACTCGACATTTTGAGGAGGGGTGAGCTGGCATCCATGTGTTTTCTCTATTTTACAAAGTGTGCCGCCATATACCATATAATACATGCAGCGTGCCGCCATATACCATACAATACATACAGCGTGCCGCCATATACAATAAAATATATACAGTGTGCCGCCATATACCATATAATACATACAGCGTGCCGCCATATACCATATAATACATACAGCGTGCCGCCATATACCATATAATACATACAGCGTGCCGCCATATACCATATAATACATACAGCATGCTGCCATATAGTATATTTTACATGGAGGCATGCTGAATGTACACACTTACATACTGAGTATACACACAGCAAATACACATATATAAACAGTATGTACAGCAAATATACACACATTTACCAGATACAGAATATACATATATACAAATATATACAAACACACATCTATACATACATTCATACATACCTATATACTTACATATACAAACATACATAGAAGTTACCTTACCTTTTTTCTTCTTTCATCATCGGCCTTGTCCTCCAGGGGGTGAGGGGGGGGGGTTTGCTGGGGAGGTGGGAATCGGTCCGGGGCGGGGGGTGTGAATCAGCACCTGGGGGGAACCAGCATGGGACTTTGGGCTGGTGCAGGTAACTGTGCCGGCGGGTGGATGTGCCGGCGGGCATTTGGAGGGCTGGGGACTTTGGGCTGGGGCAAGTACCTGTGCTGGCGGGCGGGGGAAAGTGTCGGCGGGCAGGTGTATGTGAAGGGCAGGCCGCGGGGCAATGTGTGGGCGGGTGGATGTGTTGGGGGTGGGCCGCGAGGGGAAGTGCCGGCATGCGGGGAGATGTGATGGGTGGGCCACGGGGGGAAGTGCCGGCATGCTGGTGAATGTGATGGGCGGGCCGTGGGGCGATGTGCGGGCAGGTGGATGTGATGGGCGGGGATGCGGGGGAGTGTGCTGGCCAGCGGGAGGTTTGCTGCTATGGGCAGGTCCATGTGCTGGCCGAAGGACATTCCGGCAGATGGGAGCCAGACGCCGCCCCCTCATCTAGCAGGAGGCGCGCCGCCTGAGGCGAGAATCTCAACTCGCCTCATGGCAGGGGCGGCCCTGCGTGTGTCGGTAAGAGAGTCTGATTTCTGGTTACTTGACATAGCTAATTACCAAAGCACAAAACAAGAGGAATAACTCAAAAACTCAATCACCAGAAACTGGTTAAAGTGGTTTGCCCATGCACGAAAGTTCTCAAATTTCAATTTCTAGTGCTGTGAGATGATGTGTGCTAACAAAGTGCTTAGATTATCCAAGTCCATATATATATATATATATATATATATATATATATATATATATATATTATACATACTTTCATTTAGCTTCTTAACATTCACTTGTATCTGACACATAGAAAGAGAGATGAGACAGATCAGAGATGAGAGATTATATGATCCATGAAATGGATAAAACACATAAGTACATTCTCAGCACTGCTATATCCAATGGCATAACTAGGAATGAGTGGGCCCCATAACAAAATTTTGGTAGGGGCCCCCTCCCCCCACAGCTCCTCAGTTTAACATAGGGTCTCCATGATCTTTCTCTATTATGGAGGATAATAATGGAGACCAGCAGTAGATGGAAGCTTTGCAGAAGGTTTCCATACATCTCATCTTCTGTATTAATAGCTTTAAAAATAATGCTGATTGCTGCATATGTTTTTCTGTTATAGGTAACCATAGAAGTTAATGTCCTATGTCTAAATATATAAAAAATGGCGGTAGGGGCTTCCATCTACTGCTTATCTCTGTTATTCTCCATAATGGGCAAAGATAATGGAAACCATTGATGGTGGTGATAACCCATCAGAATGGCAGCTCCCTGCTGAGTATCAGTGTACGGAAAATATCTCCTTATCACTGACTAGTCAAGAGGTTTAAATCTTACATTGATTGTCTGCAAGAAAGCAGGGTAAGGGTTCAGTCTCTGGACTTGTTTCTTCAATTAACTAAAGTCACGATCAGCAGCTACAGGAGCAGCAGAACCTCCAATTCTTATGCCAGTGGCTGCAGAACCCCCCAATATACACTCCAGCCTCTGCAGAACTCCCCAATACACGCGGCAGCTACTACAGAATACCCAATACACACGTCAGCCTCTGCAGAGCCTCCCAATACATGCACCAGCCACTGCAGAATTCACCAATACAAGCACCAGAATATTTGTTCCTTCAAAAAGTACAAAATTCAGACTTTATTAAATATCATTTAATATATAATACAGTTTATTAATATTTATTAGAGATGAGCGAACACTAAAATGCTCGGGTACTCGTTATTCGAGACGAACTTTTCCCGATGCTCGAGTGCTCGTCTCGAATAACGAACCCCATTGAAGTCAATGGGAGACTCAAGCATTTTTCAAGGGGACCAAGGCTCTGCACAGGGAAGCTTGGCCAAACACCTGGGAACCTCAGAAAAGGATGGAAACACCACGGAAATGGACAGGAAACAGCAGGGGCAGCATGCATGGATGCCTCTGAGGCTGCCTAATCGCACCATTATGCCAAAATTATGGGCAACAGCATGGCCATGACAGAGTGACAGAATGAAGCTAGATAGCATCTAAAACATCCAATAATTGACCCTGACACTATAGGGGACGGCATGCAGAGGCAGCGGCAGCAGGCTAGAGAGTGGCATGGCGACATACCCTAATTGGACTCAGGCTTCAAACCAATGGGTGTCAGAGAGGAACCAAAGGAGGTGAGCAAGAAGCGCTCAAATAATATCGGTACATGATAAAAGTTTGCCAGTATATTTTGTGGATTACACAGCAGGGTGGCGACAAAGTTAACATGGAAGCCATGAAAACAACCCCAAATTCTGCCTGACACAGCTCGTTTGATAAGGGGACCATGTATGCTTACAGTTCATGCCAGTCGCTGCACTGGCTGCCAGTCTCCTTTCGAATACAGTTTAAAATAATAATAACCCTCATCCATAAAGCTCTGTATAATGCTGCACCCCCCTACCTCTCCTCTCTTATCTCAGTCTATCGCCCAACCCGTGCTCTTAGATCCGCCAGGGATCTTAGATTAACCTCTACCCTAGTGCGGACCTCCCACTCGCGTCTCCAAGACTTCTCTAGAGCTGCACCAATTCTATGGAATGCTCTGCCCCGGACTATCAGACGAATACCTAACCTCCAAAGTTTCAAACGTGCTCTTAAAACCCATTTCTTTAGGCAAGCCTATAACAATCATTAACTGCATGAAGTTTTAACTCTTCTACTAACCCGTCCTGTGTCGTCCTCCCATCTGTTATCCAGCAACCAACAGGCACCAGACTTCTCTGCAGTCCCATTCACCCTGGACCTGGTATATAAGATGACGGCTGAGTGGTTCAAGCGACAGCAATTCCATTTATTATATTTTTTTCTATTCCCTAAGAAGAATGGCTTGACCATTAAATATTCTTTTACCTCGTGTTACCCCATCATCTTCATAAACCGTAAGCTCTGGCGAGCAGGGACCTCACTCCTGTTGTTCCATACAAATGTTGTGCTCTGTTACATTACATTTGTATTTGTTTCCTATGATTTGTAAAGCGCTACAGAATATGATGACGCTATATAAATAAAGATTATTATTATTATTATTATGGAGGCAGTGAACTAGTAGTAGATTAAAGGTGCTGCAACTATGTTAGTTGGATCTTGGGATGGAGCTGGCGCTCTGCAGCCAGGCGAGCTTTCGCCAATCCAAGCCCCTGTCTCTAGGCTACTCCCCAAACAGCACTTCTAAGAACTTTTTGTATAAGATCAAGTGTAGTAGCGTTCTTATAAGTTTAGGATATGGCGGGTGAGGGGAATGTAAACAGATGCGCAAGAAGCGCTGAAATAATATCCCTAAATGGTAAAAGTTTGCAAGTATATTTTGTGGATTACACAGCAGGGTGGCGACAAAGTTAACAACTTTGATGTGGAATGCCCTGTAATAGCTCTTGGGCGGTGTGCCTTTTATCGCCTAGGCTCAGCAGTTTCAGCACCGCCTGCTGTCGCTTAGCGACGGCACTGCTGCTGTGCCTAGAGCTACCGACTGATGGCGCCATGCCCACGGATGGTAATTCGGAGGAGGAGGAGGTGGAGGAGGGGTGGGAGGAGGTATAGTAGGCCTTTGAGACCTGGACCGAGGTAGGCCCCGCAATTCTCTGCGTCGGCAGTATATGACCAGCCCCAGGGTCAGACTCGGTCCCAGCCTGCACCAAGTTAAGTGTAGTAGCGTTCTTATAAGTTTGGGATATGGCGGGTGAGGGGAATGTAAACAGATGCGCAAGAAGCGCTTGATGCGCATGGAGCTGGCGCTCCGCTGCCAGGCGAGCTTTCGCCAATCCAAGCCCCTGTCTCTAGGCTACTCCCCAAACAGCACTTCTAAGAACCTTTTGTATAAGATCAAGTGTAGTAGCGTTCTTATAAGTTTAGGATATGCTGGGTGAGGGGAATGTAAACAGATGCGCAAGAAGCGCTGAAATAATATCCCTAAATGGTAAAAGTTTGCCAGTATATTTTGTGGATAACACAGCAGGGTGGCGACAAAGTTAACAACTTTGATGTGGAATCCATGAAAACAACCCAAATTTCTGCCTGACACACCTCGTTTGATAAAGGGACGATGTATGGAGGCAGCTATATGGACGACTTTTGGAGGTAGCAATGGAGACAACGTGTGGAGGCTGCTATGGAGACAATTTAATTTGGATAGTGCCTGTATGTGGCAGTCCCAAACATTTTTCAAACCAGAGGAGCAGGTAGGTGGCCCTCCAGTAAAAAGGAATAGATTGAGTGCCTGTATGTGGCAGTCCCAAAAATGTTTCAAACCAGAGGAGCAGGTAGGTGGCCCTGCAGTAAAATGGAATAGATTGAGTGCCTGTATGTGGCAGTCCCAAAAATTTTTCAAACCAGAGGAGCAGGTAGGTGGCCCTCCAGTAAAATGGAATAGATTGAGTGCCTGTATGTGGCAGTCCCAAACATTTTTCAAACCAGAGGAGCAGGTAGGTGGCCCTCCAGTAAAATGGAATAGATTGAGTGCCTGTATGTGGCAGTCCCAAACATTTTTCAAACCAGAGGAGCAGGTAGGTGGCCCTCCAGTAAAATGGAATAGATTGAGTGCCTGTATGTGGCAGTCCCAAACATTTTTCAAACCAGAGGAGCAGGTAGGTGGCCCTCCAGTAAAATGGAATAGATTGAGTGCCTGTATGTGGCAGTCCCAAAAATTTTTTAAAACAGAGGACCGGGTAGGTGGCCCTCCAGAAAAATGGAATAGATTGAGTGCCTGTATGTGGCACTCACAAAAATTGTTTCAAACAGAGGACCGGGTAGGTGGCCCTCCAGAAAAATTAAATGCATGAAGTACTATAGCAAGAGCCAGTGGGCCCTGTCAAAAAATAGCCATTTTCCTCTGCTTTACTGTACAAAGAGGAGGAGAACGAGGAAAATGAGGAGGAGGAGGAGTGGATCAATTATTCAGGTTGAGCTTCCTTCACCTGGTGGAGATTGGAAATTCTGAGAAATCCAGCCTTTATTCATTTTAATAAGCGTCAGCCTGTCAGCGCTGTCAGTCGACAGGCGTGTACGCTTATCGGTGATGATGCCACCAGCTGCACTGAAAACCCGCTCGGACAAGACGCTAGCGGCAGGGCAGGCAAGAACCTCCAAGGCGTACAGCGCCAGTTCGTGCCACATGTCCAGCTTTGAAACCCAGTAGTTGTAGGGAGCTGTGTGATCATTTAGGACGATGGTATGGTCAGCTACGTACTCCCTCACCATCTTTCTGTAAAGATCAGCCCTACTCTGCCGAGACTGGGGACAGGTGACAGTGTCTTGCTGGGGTGACATAAAGCTGGCAAAAGCCTTGTAAAGCGTACCCTTGCCAGTGCTGGACAAGCTGCCTGCTCGCCTACTCTCCCTCGCTACTTGTCCCGCAGAACTACGCACTCTGCCGCTAGCGCTGTCAGAAGGGAAATACTGTTTCAGCTTGTGCACCAGGGCCTGCTGGTATTCATGCATTCTCACACTCCTTTCCTCTGCAGGGATGAGAGTGGAAAGATTTTGCTTGTACCGTGGGTCCAGGAGAGTGAACACCCAGTAATCGGTGCTGGAATAAATTCTTTGAACGCGAGGGTCACGGGATAGGCAGCCTAGCATGAAATCTGCCATATGCGCCAGAGTACCAACGCGTAAGAATTCACTCCCCTCACTGGCCTGACTGTCCATTTCCTCCTCCTCCAACTCCTCCAACTCCTCTTCTTCTGCCCATACACGCTGAACAGTGAAGGACTCAACAATGGTCCCCTCTTGTGTCTCGCCAACATTCTCCTCCTCTTCCTCCTCATCCTCCTCCACCTCCACCTCCTCCGATATGCGCTGAGAAACAGACCTGAGGGTGCTTTGGCTATCAACAAGGGAATATTCTTCCCCTGTCTCTTGTGACGAGCGCAAAGCTTCCGACTTCATGCTGACCAGAGAGTTTTTCAACAGGCCAAGCAGCGGGATGGTGAGGCTGATGATGGCGGCATCGCCACTGACCATCTGTGTTGACTCCTCAAAGTTACTCAGCACCTGACAGATATCAGACATCCACGTCCACTCCTCATTGTAGACTTGAGGAAGCTGACTGACCTGACTACCAGTTCTGGTGGAAGTTGACATCTGGCAGTCTACAATCGCTCTGCGCTGCTGGTAAACTCTGGATAACATGGTCAGTGTTGAATTCCACCTCGTGGGCACGTCGCACAACAGTCGGTGAGCGGGCAGTTGGAGGCGGCGCTGCGCTGCCCTGAGAGTGGCAGCATCTGGGCTGGACTTCCTGAAATGCGCACAGATGTGGCGCACCTTCGTGAGCAAATCAGACAGATTGGGGTATGTCTTGAGGAAACGCTGAACTATCAGATTTAACACATGGGCCAGGCATGGCACATGTGTCAGTCTGCCGAGTTGCAGAGCCGCCACCAGGTTACGGCCGTTGTCACACACAACCATTCCCGGCTTGAGGTTCAGCGGTGCCAGCCACAGATCAGTCTGCGCCGTGATGCCCTGTAATAGCTCTTGGGCGGTGTGCCTTTTGTCGCCTAGGCTCAGCAGTTTGAGCACCGCCTGCTGTCGCTTAGCGACGGCACTGCTGCTGTGCCTAGAGCTACCGACTGATGGCGCCGTGCCCACGGATGGTAGTTCGGAGGAGGAGGTGGAGGAGGGGTGGGAGGAGGAGGAGGCATAATAGGCCTGAAACACCTGGACTGAGGTAGGCCCCGTAATCCTCGGCGTCGGCAGTATATGAGCAGCCCCAGGGTCAGACTCGGTCCCAGCCTCCACCAAGTTAACCCAATGTGCCGTCAGCGATATATAGTGGCCCTGCCCGGCAGCACTCGTCCACGTGTCCGTGGTCAGGTGGACCTTGTCAGAAACGGCGTTGGTCAGGGCACGGATGATGTTGTCTGACACGTGCTGGTGCAGGGCTGGGACGGCACATCGGGAAAAGTAGTGGCGGCTGGGGACCGAATACCGAGGGGCGGCCGCCGCCATGAGGTTGCGAAAGGCCTCGGTCTCTACTAGCCTATAGGGCAGCATCTCCAGGCTAAGCAATCTGGAGATGTGCACATTAAGGGCTTGGGCGTGCGGGTGGGTTGCACTATATTTGCGTTTCCGCTCCAGCGTCTGGGGTATGGAGAGCTGAACACTGGTGGATGCTGTGGAGGATCGTGGAGGCGACGATGGGGTTTTTGTGGCAGGGTCCTGGGCAGGGGGCTGACTAGCAGCTGACACAGGGGAAGGAGCAGTGGTGTGCACGGCCGGAGGTGAACGGGCTTGTTGCCACTGAGTGGGGTGTTTAGCATTCATATGCCTGCGCATACTGGTGGTAGTTAAGCTAGTAGTGGTGGAACCCCTGCTGAGCCTGGTTTGGCAAATGTTGCACACCACAGTCCGTCGGTCATCCGGTGTTTCCTTAAAGAACCTCCAGACTTCTGAAGATCTAGCCCTCGCCGCAAGAGCCCTCGCCACGGGAGCTTCACTAGTTGACACATTTGGCGCTGATGCACCAGCTCTGGCCCTGCCTCTCCGTCTGGCCCCACCACTGCCTCTTCCAACCTGTTCTGGTCGAGGACTCTCCTCCGTCTCAGAAGCACTGTGTTCACCCAGCCTCTCAACCCAGCTTGGGTCTGTCACCTCATCATCCTCCGATCCCTCAGTCTGCTCCCCCCTCGGACTTCCTGCCCTGACAACAACTTCCCCACTGTCTGACAACCGTGTCTCCTCATCGTCGGACACCTCTTTACACACTTCCACTACGTCAAGAAGGTCATCATCACCCACAGACTGTGACTGGTGGAAAACCTGGGCATCGGAAAATTGCTCAGCAGCAACCGGACAAGTGGTTTGTGACTGTGGGAAGGGTCCAGAAAACAGTTCCTCAGAGTATGCCGGTTCAAATGGCAAATTTTCCTGGGAGGGGGCAGACTGGGGGGGAGGAGGCTGAGGTGCAGGAGCTGGAGGAGTGGCGATTTCGGTGACATGGGTGGACTGCGTGGAAGACTGACTGGTGGTGGACAAATTGCTCGAAGCATTGTCAGCAATCCACGACATCACCTGTTCGCACTGTTCTGGCCTCAACAGTGCTCTACCACGAGTCCCAGTAACTTCAGACATGAACCTAGGGAGTGTAGCTCTGCGGCGTTCCCCTGCTCCCTCATCAGCAGGTGGTGTCTCACCCCGCCCAGGACCACGGCCTCTGACCCCTGCAGTAGTTGGACGCCCACGTCCCCGCCCTCGTCCTCGTCCTCTACCCCTAGCCCTCGGGTTAAACATTTTTAAAATGAGAGTTATAACTTTATTTTTTTTTTAACTTTTTTTTGTTTTTTTTTGTGTTTTTTGTTTTTTTTTGTGTTTTTTGTTTTTTTTTGAGTTTTTAAAACCAAACAATGCTATCCTATTGCTATGGCTATTTTCTAGCCAAGTATCAAAGCACACTACTATGCCAGATGAGATGACACTGAGTTAGTGCCTAATTGAAATCCAACCCCTACTAAATTTTCCCACTTCGGTCTTTGCTATGGATATGTGCGTCACTAAGCGCAGAACACAGCGGTCGCAAGTCTCACTACAAATTGCTCAGAATTGGCTAGTACATGCACTGCAGAAAGTACAGCCACCAGCAGATCAACCAGAAATCAAATATATAGAACGCTACTGTAGGCGTAAGTAAGCTCTTTGTATTCTCCTATGGCTATTTTCTAGCCAAGTATCAAAGCACACTACTATGCCAGATGAGATGACACTGAGTTAGTGCCTAATTGAAATCCAACCCCTACTAAATTTTCCCACTTCGGTCTTTGCTATGGATATGTGCGTCACTAAGCGCAGAACACAGCGGTCGCAAGTCTCACTACAAATTGCTCAGAATTGGCTAGTACATGCACTGCAGAAAGTACAGCCACCAGCAGATCAACCAGAAATCAAATATATAGAACGCTACTGTAGGCGTAAGTAAGCTGTTTGTATTCTCCTATGGCTATTTTCTAGCCAAGTATCAAAGCACACTACTATGCCAGATGAGATGACACTGAGTTAGTGCCTAATTGAAATCCAACCCCTACTAAATTTTCCCACTTCGGTCTTTGCTATGGATATGTGTGCCACTAAGAGCTAAACACAACGGTAGCAAGTCCCCCTGCTAATTCCTCACAAAATGGTACTAGATGCAAATTAAAATAAAAAAAGTAGAACGTTATTGTAGCCCTAAGAAGGGCTGTTGGGTTCTTTGAGAATCACTCCTGCCTAACAGTAAGCTAATAGAACACCCTAACGCTTTCCCTGACCAGCAGCAGCTCTCTCCCTAGCGGCATCCAGACACAGAATGATCCGAGCAGCGCGGGCAGCGGCTAGTCTATCCCAGGGTCACCTGATCTGGCCAGCCAACCACTGCTATCGACGTTTAAGGGTACCACGTCATGCTGGGTGGAGTGCAGAGTCTCCTGGCTTGTGATTGGCTCTGTTTCAGGCCGCCAAAAAGCAAAACGGCGGGAGCTGCCATTTTCTCGAGCGGGCGAAGTATTCGTCCGAGCAACGAGCAGTTTCGAGTACCCTAATGCTCGACCGAGCATCAAGCTCGGACGAGCATGTTCGCTCATCTCTAATATTTATGTATTACCTTAGAATCCTTGAGAATCTTAAAATAGAGGGAGAAACTAGGTACCATCTAGTGCAGGAATATTGTATTATTTCTCTTCTGAGACTAAATGTAGCACTACTCAAACATTGTTCAACTTCAACGTCTTCTGATTCAGAGTATGATAAAAGAGTTAATGCATTTCTATTGTTATGTGGTAAACCATACCTGCAGCAGTGACCCTAGGGTTCCCATCGTACGTTTTGCTTTTGCTTCCTCAAGAGGCATGTCTGATGTGAGTGGAAGTCGACTATTTACTGAACAATAAAAAGTCACTTCCTATAATTAGGGTAATCATATGTGCCATATGTATCATATAGCTCACGAAACTGTGCGTGTGTCCCTCCTTTTGATGCATGTTCAGATGTTCTCCTGCCCCAACCAATATGGCGATTGGCGTCCTCCAAACAGCATGATGCATTTGCAGATAACTCCAACTCGGGAAGAAACTTCCAGAGTCAGAGGGGATAATGCACATGTGTCATAGCTAGAGATGAGCGAACATGCTCGTCCGAGCTTGATGCTCGGTCAAGCATTAGGGTACTCGAAACTGCTCGTTGCTCGGACGAATACTTCGCCCGCTCGAGAAAATGGCAGCTCCCGCCGTTTTGCTTTTTGGCGGCCAGAAACAGAGCCAATCACAAGCCAGGAGACTCTGCACTCCACCCAGCATGACGTGGTACCCTTACACGTCGATAGCAGTGGTTGGCTGGCCAGATCAGGTGACCCTGGGATAGACTAGCCGCTGCCCGCGCTGCTCGGATCATTCTGTGTCTGGATGCCGCTAGGGAGAGAGCTGCTGCTGGTCAGGGAAAGCGTTAGGGTGTTCTATTAGCTTACTGTTAATAGGCAGGAGTGATTCTCAAAGAACCCAACAGCCCTTCTTAGGGCTACAATAACGTTCTACTTTTTTTATTTTAATTTGCATCTAGTACCATTTTGTGAGGAATTAGCAGGGGGACTTGCTACCGTTGTGTTTAGCTCTTAGTGGCACACATATCCATAGCAAAGACCGAAGTGGGAAAATTTAGTAGGGGTTGGATTTCAATTAGGCACTAACTCAGTGTCATCTCATCTGGCATAGTAGTGTGCTTTGATACTTGGCTAGAAAATAGCCATAGGAGAATACAAAGAGCTTACTTACGCCTACAGTAGCGTTCTATATATTTGATTTCTGGTTGATCTGCTGGTGGCTGTACTTTCTGCAGTGCATGTACTAGGCAATTCTGAGCAATTTGTAGTGAGACTTGCGACCGCTGTGTTCTGCGCTTAGTGACGCACATATCCATAGCAAAGACCGAAGTGGGAAAATTTAGTAGGGGTTGGATTTCAATTAGGCACTAACTCAGTGTCATCTCATCTGGCATAGTAGTGTGCTTTGATACTTGGCTAGAAAATAGCCATAGGAGAATACAAAGAGCTTACTTACGCCTACAGTAGCGTTCTATATATTTGATTTCTGGTTGATCTGCTGGTGGCTGTACTTTCTGCAGTGCATGTACTAGGCAATTCTGAGCAATTTGTAGTGAGACTTGCGACCGCTGTGTTCTGCGCTTAGTGACGCACATATCCATAGCAAAGACCGAAGTGGGAAAATTTAGTAGGGGTTGGATTTCAATTAGGCACTAACTCAGTGTCATCTCATCTGGCATAGTAGTGTGCTTTGATACTTGGCTAGAAAATAGCCATAGGAGAATACAAAGAGCTTACTTACGCCTACAGTAGCGTTCTATATATTTGATTTCTGGTTGATCTGCTGGTGGCTGTACTTTCTGCAGTGCATGTACTAGGCAATTCTGAGCAATTTGTAGTGAGACTTGCGACCGCTGTGTTCTGCGCTTAGTGACGCACATATCCATAGCAAAGACCGAAGTGGGAAAATTTAGTAGGGGTTGGATTTCAATTAGGCACTAACTCAGTGTCATCTCATCTGGCATAGTAGTGTGCTTTGATACTTGGCTAGAAAATAGCCATAGGAGAATACAAAGAGCTTACTTACGCCTACAGTAGCGTTCTATATATTTGATTTCTGGTTGATCTGCTGGTGGCTGTACTTTCTGCAGTGCATGTACTAGGCAATTCTGAGCAATTTGTAGTGAGACTTGCGACCGCTGTGTTCTGCGCTTAGTGACGCACATATCCATAGCAAAGACCGAAGTGGGAAAATTTAGTAGGGGTTGGATTTCAATTAGGCACTAACTCAGTGTCATCTCATCTGGCATAGTAGTGTGCTTTGATACTTGGCTAGAAAATAGCCATAGGAGAATACAAAGAGCTTACTTACGCCTACAGTAGCGTTCTATATATTTGATTTCTGGTTGATCTGCTGGTGGCTGTACTTTCTGCAGTGCATGTACTAGGCAATTCTGAGCAATTTGTAGTGAGACTTGCGACCGCTGTGTTCTGCGCTTAGTGACGCACATATCCATAGCAAAGACCGAAGTGGGAAAATTTAGTAGGGGTTGGATTTCAATTAGGCACTAACTCAGTGTCATCTCATCTGGCATAGTAGTGTGCTTTGATACTTGGCTAGAAAATAGCCATAGGAGAATACAAAGAGCTTACTTACGCCTACAGTAGCGTTCTATATATTTGATTTCTGGTTGATCTGCTGGTGGCTGTACTTTCTGCAGTGCATGTACTAGGCAATTCTGAGCAATTTGTAGTGAGACTTGCGACCGCTGTGTTCTGCGCTTAGTGACGCACATATCCATAGCAAAGACCGAAGTGGGAAAATTTAGTAGGGGTTGGATTTCAATTAGGCACTAACTCAGTGTCATCTCATCTGGCATAGTAGTGTGCTTTGATACTTGGCTAGAAAATAGCCATAGGAGAATACAAAGAGCTTACTTACGCCTACAGTAGCGTTCTATATATTTGATTTCTGGTTGATCTGCTGGTGGCTGTACTTTCTGCAGTGCATGTACTAGGCAATTCTGAGCAATTTGTAGTGAGACTTGCGACCGCTGTGTTCTGCGCTTAGTGACGCACATATCCATAGCAAAGACCGAAGTGGGAAAATTTAGTAGAGGTTGGATTTCAATTAGGCACTAACTCAGTGTCATCTCATCTGGCATAGTAGTGTGCTTTGATACTTGGCTAGAAAATAGCCATAGCAATAGGATAGCATTGTTTGGTTTTAAAAACTCAAAAAAAACCAAAAAACACAAAAAAAAACAAAAAACACAAAAAAAACAAAAAACACAAAAAAAACAAAAAAAAAGTTAAAAAAAAAATAAAGTTATAACTCTCATTTTAAAAATGTTTAACCCGAGGGCTAGGGGTAGAGGACGAGGGCGGGGACGTGGGCGTCCAACTACTGCAGGGGTCAGAGGCCGTGGTCCTGGGCGGGGTGAGACACCACCTGCTTATGAGGGAGCAGGGGAACGCCGCAGAGCTACACTCCCTAGGTTCATGTCTGAAGTTACTGGGACTCGTGGTAGAGCACTGTTGAGGCCAGAACAGTGCGAACAGGTGATGTCGTGGATTGCCGACAATGCTTCGAGCAATTTGTCCACAAGTCAGTCTTCCACGCAGTCCACCCATGTCACCGAAATCGCCACTCCTCCAGCTCCTGCACCTCAGCCTCCTCCCCCCCAGTCTGCCCCCTCCCAGGAAAATTTGGCATTTGAACCGGCATACTCTGATGAACTGTTTTCTGGACCCTTCCCACAGTCACAAACCACTTGTCCGGTTGCTGCTGAGCAATTTTCCGATGCCCAGGTTTTCCACCAGTCAGTCTGTGGGTGATGATGACCTTCTTGACGTAGTGGAAGTGTGTAAAGAGGTGTCCGACGATAAGGAGACACGGTTGTCAGACAGTGGGGAAGTTGTTGTCAGGGCAGGAAGTCCGAGGGGGGAGCAGACTGAGGGCTCGGAGGATGATGAGGTGACAGACCCAAGCTGGGTTGAGAGGCCGGGTGAACACAGTGCTTCTGAGACGGAGGAGAGTCCTCGACCAGAACAGGTTGGAAGAGGCAGTGGTGGGGCCAGACGGAGAGGCAGGGCCAGAGCTGGTGCATCAGCGCCAAATGTGTCAACTAGTGAAGCTCCCGTGGTGAGGGCTCTTGCGGCGAGGGCTAGATCTTCAGAAGTCTGGAGGTTCTTTAAGGAAACACCGGATGACCGACGGACTGTGGTGTGCAACATTTGCCAAACCAGGCTCAGCAGGGGTTCCACCACTACTAGCTTAACTACCACCAGTATGCGCAGGCATATGAATGCTAAACACCCCACTCAGTGGCAACAAGCCCGTTCACCTCCGGCCGTGCACACCACTGCTCCTTCCCCTGTGTCAGCTGCTAGTCAGCCCCCTGCCCAGGACCCTGCCACAAAAACCCCAACGTCGCCTCCACGATCCTCCACAGCATCCACCAGCTTTCAGCTCTCCATACCCCAGACGCTGGAGCGGAAACGCAAATATAGTGCAACCCACCCGCACGCCCAAGCCCTTAATGTGCACATCTCCAGATTGCTTAGCCTGGAGATGCTGCCCTATAGGCTAGTAGAGACCGAGGCCTTTCGCAACCTCATGGCGGCGGCCGCCCCTCGGTATTCGGTCCCCAGCCGCCACTACTTTTCCCGATGTGCCGTCCCAGCCCTGCACCAGCACGTGTCAGACAACATCATCCGTGCCCTGACCAACGCCGTTTCTGACAAGGTCCACCTGACCACGGACACGTGGACGAGTGCTGCCGGGCAGGGCCACTATATATCGCTGACGGCACATTGGGTTAACTTGGTGGAGGCTGGGACCGAGTCTGACCCTGGGGCTGCTCATATACTGCCGACGCCGAGGATTGCGGGGCCTACCTCGGTCCAGGTGTTTCAGGCCTACTATGCCTCCTCCTCCTCCCACCCCTCCTCCACCTCCTCCTCCGAACTACCATCCGTGGGCACGGCGCCATCAGTCGGTAGCTCTAGGCACAGCAGCAGTGCCGTCGCTAAGCGACAGCAGGCGGTGCTCAAACTGCTGAGCCTAGGCGACAAAAGGCACACCGCCCAAGAGCTATTACAGGGCATCACGGCGCAGACTGATCTGTGGCTGGCACCGCTGAACCTCAAGCCGGGAATGGTTGTGTGTGACAACGGCCGTAACCTCGTGGCGGCTCTGCAACTCGGCAGACTGACACATGTGCCATGCCTGGCCCATGTGTTAAATCTGATAGTTCAGCGTTTCCTCAAGACATACCCCAATCTGTCTGATTTGCTCACGAAGGTGCGCCGCATCTGTGCGCATTTCAGGAAGTCCAGCCCAGATGCTGCCACTCTCAGAGCAGCGCAGCGCCGCCTCCAACTGCCCGCTCACCGACTGTTGTGCGACGTGCCCACGAGGTGGAATTCAACACTGACCATGTTATCCAGAGTTTACCAGCAGCGCAGAGCGATTGTAGACTGCCAGATGTCAACTTCCACCAGAACTGGTAGTCAGGTCAGTCAGCTTCCTCAAGTCTACAATGAGGAGTGGACGTGGATGTCTGATATCTGTCAGGTGCTGAGTAACTTTGAGGAGTCAACACAGATGGTCAGTGGCGATGCCGCCATCATCAGCCTCACCATCCCGCTGCTTGGCCTGTTGAAAAACTCTCTGGTCAGCATGAAGTCGGAAGCTTTGCGCTCGTCACAAGAGACAGGGGAAGAATATTCCCTTGTTGATAGCCAAAGCACCCTCAGGTCTGTTTCTCAGCGCATATCGGAGGAGGTGGAGGTGGAGGAGGATGAGGAGGAAGAGGAGGAGAATGTTGGCGAGACACAAGAGGGGACCATTGTTGAGTCCTTCACTGTTCAGCGTGTATGGGCAGAAGAAGAGGAGTTGGAGGAGTTGGAGGAGGAGGAAATGGACAGTCAGGCCAGTGAGGGGAGTGAATTCTTACGCGTTGGTACTCTGGCGCATATGGCAGATTTCATGCTAGGCTGCCTATCCCGTGACCCTCGCGTTCAAAGAATTTATTCCAGCACCGATTACTGGGTGTTCACTCTCCTGGACCCACGGTACAAGCAAAATCTTTCCACTCTCATCCCTGCAGAGGAAAGGAGTGTGAGAATGCATGAATACCAGCAGGCCCTGGTGCACAAGCTGAAACAGTATTTCCCTTCTGACAGCGCTAGCGGCAGAGTGCGTAGTTCTGCGGGACAAGTAGCGAGGGAGAGTAGGCGAGCAGGCAGCTTGTCCAGCACTGGCAAGGGTACGCTTTACAAGGCTTTTGCCAGCTTTATGTCACCCCAGCAAGACACTGTCACCTGTCCCCAGTCTCGGCAGAGTAGGGCTGATCTTTACAGAAAGATGGTGAGGGAGTACGTAGCTGACCATACCATCGTCCTAAATGATCACACAGCTCCCTACAACTACTGGGTTTCAAAGCTGGACATGTGGCACGAACTGGCGCTGTACGCCTTGGAGGTTCTTGCCTGCCCTGCCGCTAGCGTCTTGTCCGAGCGGGTTTTCAGTGCAGCTGGTGGCATCATCACCGATAAGCGTACACGCCTGTCGACTGACAGCGCTGACAGGCTGACGCTTATTAAAATGAATAAAGGCTGGATTTCTCAGAATTTCCAATCTCCACCAGGTGAAGGAAGCTCAACCTGAATAATTGATCCACTCCTCCTCCTCCTCATTTTCCTCGTTCTCCTCCTCTTTGTACAGTAAAGCAGAGGAAAATGGCTATTTTTTGACAGGGCTCACTGGCTCTTGCTATAGTACTTCAAGCATTTAATTTTTCTGGAGGGCCACCTACCCGGTCCTCTGTTTTAAAAAATGTTTGGGACTGCCACATACAGGCACTCAATCTATTCCATTTTACTGGAGGGCCACCTACCTGCTCCTCTGGTTTGAAAAATGTTTGGGACTGCCACATATAGGCACTCAATCTATTCCATTTTACTGCAGGGCCACCTACCTGCTCCTCTGGTTTGAAAAATGTTTGGGACTGCCACATACAGGCACTCAATCTATTCCATTTTACTGGAGGGCCACCTACCTGCTCCTCTGGTTTGAAAAATGTTTGGGACTGCCACATACAGGCACTCAATCTATTCCATTTTACTGGAGGGCCACCTACCTGCTCCTCTGGTTTGAAAAATGTTTGGGACTGCCACATACAGGCACTCAATCTATTCCATTTTACTGCAGGGCCACCTACCTGCTCCTCTGGTTTGAAACATTTTTGGGACTGCCACATACAGGCACTCAATCTATTCCATTTTACTGGAGGGCCACCTACCTGCTCCTCTGGTTTGAAAAATGTTTGGGACTGCCACATACAGGCACTCAATCTATTCCATTTTACTGCAGGGCCACCTACCTGCTCCTCTGGTTTGAAACATTTTTGGGACTGCCACATACAGGCACTCAATCTATTCCATTTTACTGGAGGGCCACCTACCTGCTCCTCTGGTTTGAAAAATGTTTGGGACTGCCACATACAGGCACTCAATCTATTCCATTTTACTGCAGGGCCACCTACCTGCTCCTCTGGTTTGAAACATTTTTGGGACTGCCACATACAGGCACTCAATCTATTCCATTTTACTGGAGGGCCACCTACCTGCTCCTCTGGTTTGAAAAATGTTTGGGACTGCCACATACAGGCACTCAATCTATTCCATTTTACTGGAGGGCCACCTACCTGCTCCTCTGGTTTGAAAAATGTTTGGGACTGCCACATACAGGCACTCAATCTATTCCATTTTACTGGAGGGCCACCTACCTGCTCCTCTGGTTTGAAAAATTTTTGGGACTGCCACATACAGGCACTCAATCTATTCCATTTTACTGCAGGGCCACCTACCTGCTCCTCTGGTTTGAAACATTTTTGGGACTGCCACATACAGGCACTCAATCTATTCCATTTTACTGGAGGGCCACCTACCTGCTCCTCTGGTTTGAAAAATGTTTGGGACTGCCACATACAGGCACTATCCAAATTAAATTGTCTCCATAGCAGCCTCCACACGTTGTCTCCATTGCTACCTCCAAAAGTCGTCCATATAGCTGCCTCCATACATCGTCCCTTTATCAAACGAGGTGTGTCAGGCAGAAATTTGGGTTGTTTTCATGGATTCCACATCAAAGTTGTTAACTTTGTCGCCACCCTGCTGTGTTATCCACAAAATATACTGGCAAACTTTTACCATTTAGGGATATTATTTCAGCGCTTCTTGCGCATCTGTTTACATTCCCCTCACCCGGCATATCCTAAACTTATAAGAACGCTACTACACTTGATCTTATACAAAAGGTTCTTAGAAGTGCTGTTTGGGGAGTAGCCTAGAGACAGGGGCTTGGATTGGCGAAAGCTCGCCTGGCAGCGGAGCGCCAGCTCCATGCGCATCATGCGCTTCTTGCGCATCTGTTTACATTCCCCTCACCCGCCATATCCCAAACTTATAAGAACGCTACTACACTTGATCTTATACAAAAGGTTCTTAGAAGTGCTGTTTGGGGAGTAGCCTATAGACAGGGGCTTGGATTGGCGAAAGCTCGCCTGGCAGCGGAGCGCCAGCTCCATGCCAAGATCCAACTAACATAGTTTTAACTGCAGCACCTTTAATCTACTACTAGTTCACTGCCTCCATACATGGTCCCCTTATCAAACGAGCTGTGTCAGGCAGAATTTTGGGTTGTTTTCATGGCTTCCATGTTAACTTTGTCGCCACCCTGCTGTGTAATCCACAAAATATACTGGCAAACTTTTATCATGTACCGATATTATTTGAGCGCTTCTTGCTCACCTCCTTTGGTTCCTCTCTGTCACCCATTGGTTTGAAGCCTGAGTCCATTTAGGGTATGTCGCCATGACACTCTCTAGCCTGCTGCCGCTGCCTCTGCATGCCGTCCCCTATAGTGTCAGGGTCAATTATTGGATGTTTTAGATGCTATCTAGCTTCATTCTGTCACTCTGTCATGGCCATGCTGTTGCCCATAATTTTGGCATAATGGTGCGATTAGGCAGCCTCAGAGGCATCCATGCATGCTGCCCCTGCTGTTTCCTGTCCATTTCCGTGGTGTTTCCATCCTTTTCTGAGGTTCCCAGGTGTTTGGCCAAGCTTCCCTGTGCAGAGCCTTGGTCCCCTTGAAAAATGCTCGAGTCTCTCATTGACTTCAATGGGGTTCGTTATTCGAGACGAGCACTCGAGCATCGGGAAAAGTTCGTCTCGAATAACGAGTACCCG
Organism: Engystomops pustulosus; assembly: GCF_040894005.1. NCBI lineage: Eukaryota > Metazoa > Chordata > Amphibia > Anura > Leptodactylidae > Engystomops > Engystomops pustulosus. Next base: position 115,803,819 of record NC_092417.1, read on the forward strand.
AGCATTTTAGTGTTCGCTCATCTCTAGTCATAGCCCATTTCAGATTCTGCCATCGCCAGACCGGACTTCCATCTGTCATGCGCACTGGGGACACAACTTTCAGTAAGCATCTGATTATAAAAATAAAGCCAATGAAGTAAGAGATAGTTCTCAGTCTTAAAATAGATTTGAAATAGAGAAGTATAGATTAGACCATATACTTTGTATAAGTATCTGGACCTTTTGAGAGTCCTTATCTAATGTATTATATAATCTAATTCATCTAATAAATCACAAGTTTTAGTGCAATAAATATAAATATATTAATATCCATCTATCAATACGTATATGTACAATTTATTGCACAGATTAATAGTGAATAAAAGTGTAAGTATTTTAAAAGTACACTAGGTGCTACTAGTGTATAAAAACCAATAATAACTTTGACTTAGTGACAAAAACAAAATGTGACTAATGCTTAATCTAACACCTTATATATGCGTATATTATATTATTATTGTATCCATCTAGAAAATTGTACTTTACCCAAATAGTGATGAAAGTGAATTAAAATTAATTAGGATTCCTATTCCGAACATACAATTTAAAGGTTAAAAATTCTACTTAAAAAGTCCTTTCAACTTTCAACTCTTTCTCATATCATCATCTTCTCTTCTTCAATGTGTGATATTTTTTTTTTCATCTATTCTCTTCCATTTCCTTAGTTTCAAAGTTCGATTTAAACAGAGTTCCATCAACTGAACTCCAGGGGCCAAAGGTGAGTGTAAATGTCTTTCATAGGCGGACTTCCCCAGATGGCTAAAAAGAAAAACACAACTTAAAATCTATATAAAAAAACTTTTCAGGCAACAAATAAAATTAAATGAGGATGCTGAGGCTCTTAGTGTTTACAGAAATGCACTAAACCCCACAGTTTCATGAAGTCCCTGTAGTGCCATTGTTCGTAATTCATAGATTCATTTACTTTCAAGTTGTGCTAGTTTTATCATCAAATCCCCCCCCCCCAAAAAAAAAACCCTGATGTACCTTATCTATCCCTTTGAAATATAGCTCTCGTGGATCACTTTGATGGTACTTCTTAAAATGTTTTGGTAATGTCTTGAGGAGACTTTCCTTTTCCTGGGATTTTACATTTTTTATCTCTCTTATATGTTCTCCAACTGTTATCTTTAACTCCCTAGTGGTTAGCCCAATATATATTAAGCCACAGAGGCAGGTGGCATGATAGATTACACCAGTTGTCTTACAAGTAATGTGCTGAGTAATCCTGAAGCTTGTTTTGCCATCAAAGTCAGTGAATTCAAATGTTCTTTCAATGTTTTCACATGTCTTGCAGTCTTTACATGGGAAGCAAGCCCACTTTGGGCCCTTAGTTTTAAAGACATTTTTAGTATCTGGTATGTAATGACTGTGCACCAGGATGTTCTTAAGATTTTTGGCTTGAGCTATAACTTGTGGTACTTTTGGAGTGATTTTACGAGTTAGGTACTTTCAATATTTTCTGCTGGGTCTGTCAAAAAGACTGTTCTCTCCCATGCTCCTAGAAAAAGGTTCACATACGTGGGGGCGCATGTGGCCCCCCATCGCTGTCCCCTGAAATTGTAGGAAACAGTGATATATATATATAAACTATAAGGACTAATCTATACTTCCCTATTTAAGATTGAGAACTATTACTTAATTGTCTTAATTTTTATATACAGTTATGTACTGAAAGTTGTGTCCCCAGTGCGCATGACAGATGAAAGTCCAGCCATCGATGGCAGAATCTGAAATGGCTACAATGCATGCTTATTATCCCCTCTGGCTCTGGAAGTTTCATGTGTCGTGCTGTTTGGAGGACGCCGATCGCCATATTGGTTGGGGCAAGACAACATCTGAACAGCTACGTATCTAGCCACATATGATCACCCTAATTATAGGAAAGGGCTTTTCATTTGTCATCCATATACTTAAATATCCAGCTTCCCCTCACCTCAGATACGCCTCCTGAGGAAGTGAAAAAAAGTAAAACCCACATCGAGGGGAACCCTAGGCTTACTGCTGCATGTACGGTTCGCTACATAACAATAGAAATGCATTAACTCTTTTATCATACGAATATGTAGAAACTGAACAATGAGCAGTGCTACATATAGTATCAGAAATAATACAATATTCCTGCACTAAGTGGTACCTAGTTTCTCTAGGCTCATAGTGATACATAAATATTCATAAACTTTATTGTATTTTTCATTATATTTAATAAAGTCCGAATTTTTTACTTGAAGGAACAAATATTCTTTCTTTTGAGGTATATTCCAAAATAGATACAGACTCATTTCATTTCCTAAGGGAACCACCCCAGATTTTGATTTGGGACTATTTTGTTGCATTACATATATACTATACTGTGTTGTGAACAGCGTAAAAGTAACTAAAAACAAGTGGCATAATAGTTTATTCTGTTGCGATGCAGGAAAGAGTTAATAAATTTGAATCATCATGCTATTTTTACCATAAAAATTAACACATTGGAAAATACAATTCTTACTGCAAAAAAGAAGCCCTCATATGCACATGTCAGATAAAAATTTTAAAAAACGTACGTCTTTTGGAACGTTAAAAAGGTCCTGAAGGCCAATTTTAGGCCATGTCCTTAAGGTATTAACCCCTTGACGCTCTGCGCTGTAGCTGTATGGCGCAGAGGTGTGGGGGGTGTATGAAGAGGGCTCACAGGCTGAGCCCTCTTCATCTGCAGGTGGGGCTTGTTGCATACTGCAACAAACCCCAAACGCTAATAACCGCGGTGGGTGCCTGCACTGTTCGCGGCTATTAACTTGTCCAATGCCACCAGCAAAGCTGCTGGTGGCATTTAAAAGACGACAGCTCGTGGGCTGCCATCTTGGATTGAATCGTCGCTACCCCAAACGTCATTGGGGGGCAGCGATCGGTTGCCATGCAGACTGCATTGTACTCTGCAGTTTCGTTACAATGAGCCACTGGCTCATTGCAATGTAAAAGGCGCAGAAATACCATATTCTGCAATACAGTATATGGTAGGAACGATCAGACCATTTAGGGTTAAAAAACTGTAAAAAAAAAAAAAAAAAAGTTTCGGCTATTAACTTGTCCTATGCCGCTGGCAAAGCTGCCGGTGGCATTTAAAAGATGATGGCCCTGTGTGCCAAAATGTATCTATCAAAATATAAAAACAATTATTGCTGGCGGTGAACCACATAAAGGAAAATAGCGCCCAAATGTCCAAAACGTGACTTTTACACCATTTTACATCACATACAAAATGGAATAAAATGTGACCAAAATGGTGCACACACCTCAAAATGGTAGCAGTGAAAACGTTGGCTCATTTTGCAAAATATAACACTTAATACAGCTCTGTACACCAAATTTTGAAAAAGTTATTAGCATCAGAAGATGGCAACATTTTTTTTCTTTTTCATACACAATCATTTAACTTTTGAAAATGTGTTAAAACGCAATAAAACCTGTATAAATTTTGTATCACCGTGATAGTACCGAACCAAAGAATAAAGTAGAGGTGTTATTTGGAGCACACAGTGAAAGTTGTAAAAACTGAGCCCAGAAGATTGTGGCACAAACATGATTTTTTTTCCAATTTTTCCACATTTGGAATTTTTTTCCAGCTTCCCAGTACATGGCATGGAATAATAAATAATGTGACAGAGAAGTAAAACCGTAAAAATGAACAAAATAAGCCCTCACACAGCTGTAAACACAGAAAATTAAAACGTTATGGAGTTTTGAAGGTGCAGAGCAAGAAATTAGCGTAAAAACCCTGCTTCCTTAAGGGGTTAAGGGTCAGTTAACTTTCATTTTAGATCTTGTCATTCCGTTTAGCTACTTTGAGCCAAAATCAAGAGAGGTCGATTACACAGAATTGGAAATGGAAAGTCATCCACCTGTTATGTGTATTCTAATTTTCCTACTAACTGAAGGAAATAACTGAACACTTTTACTGAAATGAAAACCCATTTCCTTCCAAAACCAGCCAGAGATTAACCCCTAGCTGCTGAAACCACTTTTCACCTTCCTGACTTGACCCATTTTTTCAAATCTGACATATTTCACTTAAAGTGGTTATAACTTTGGAACATAATCAGGTTATTTTGAAATTGTTGTCTTGTGACACATTATATTTCAAGCTAATTGAAAAAGTTTGGTAATATGTTTTGTGTTTATTTATGAAATAAACTAATATTTGGTGAAAATTCTTGATTTTCTAAATTCTAAATTTGATGGAGTTGAGCAGCTCATAATGTTTTAGACTTTTTCTATATTGGTGTACTATATTGGAAACTAACCCTTTAATTGAGTTTGCTCCTCCGAGAACAGTGAAGTACTGTATATGAGTGAACAACATGAGGACAAAATACTTTTAATGTTTGATTGTTTATCACTGAAATAAATTCAACAACTCTAGTTTGAACTATATGAGAGGCAACTATTATGAAAAGCTGCATACATGAGGTCATACTATGGGGTCCAGATGCAATAACTTTCATGTCAATCTTGATAACTGGCTTATCCTAAATTATAGATTTTCTATAACTCATGTTATATGTTGTATATGCTTAGACTATCTTATCTCTTGTTTTGCTTACACTTTCAAAATCCTGTACACACTTGTGAATTTATTCATGTTATTGTTGAAGGTTTCATTGATTTTTACATTGTATCTTCTCCTTTGTATTTTAACTCTGTAAAGTATAAAAATAAGAAAATACCCTTTTTAAATTCTTTTATATATGAATAAAATATTAAGTAAATATAAGACTTAGTTTCTAATACATTTTCATTTTTATGGGCCTATCCATGGCTAATGGATCCAGACATCACCTCTCCGCTATTTTTTCCTTTTAATACATTGGTTTATAGAGGAACTTTCACCACCTCACTCAGGTAGAGATTAGCATACTGTTGGAGCTGCTACACAGATTCAGAGGGACTTTGAATTTTCTTTCTAGCCCCCATGGTTGCGGATAGAGATGGGCGAATCGATTCGAACGAAGTGGAATTCGATATCAATTTCCCGGAAAATTCAATTCGTCACAAATCCGAAGTATACGCTGATTTGTGTGAACAAAGTTTTTTCCTCTTTTTTAGCTAAATGGGTGCGAGCACAACGTGTTACATGGGGCAGAGAACTCTGGGAAGGAGAAAGGAACACCCTTGATGACATCTGGAGACCTGTAAGCCAATTAGCGACCAGCAGGCTTATGTGATGTCACACATAAAAACTGTCAGCCATTTGCATTCTCGGCATTTCACACTGCATGTGCTGTCTGTAGCGTCTAGCTGCTTTTACTGTACTGTGCTGTAACGATTCCTGCTCCAATCCCAGGGTGTGCGTTTAGGGGGATCTGTATACCCCAAATAGCAATTCTTTTTTGTTACTGAAGTGACTAGGAAGAAATCTGTTTTATATCCACACAGCTGCTATAGTGATTTCTGACCCTTTCCCAGGGTGTGCGTTTAGGGGGATCTGTATACCCCAAATAGCAGTTCTTTTTTGTTACTGAAGCGACTAGGAAGAAATCTGTGTCATATCCACACAGCTGCTGTAGTGATTTCTGCTCCTCTCCCAGGGTGTCAGTTGTGGGGTATCTGTATAATGCAAATTTCCATACTTTTTTGTTGCTAAAGTTGAGAGCAAGAAATACGTTTTGAATCAGCGAAGTTGATTAACCACTATGTCAGACAAAGAGGTGGCAGGTGGAGCAGGCACATGTCGCAGCACAGTAAGGGGACGTCGCAGCAGGGGTGACTCTGAGGCCAGAACTGCCGTTGTCATCTAGCAGCAAACCCAAAGGATGTTGATAGGTTGACTAGATCACCCAATTCCTCAAATATAACATCTGACAACCACAGCCACGAGTTCGTCAGATACAACAGTTAGTTGTCATGGCCCAGGAGCAGGTCAGTGGCCCTAACCTGTCCTCAACCAGCCTCTGTCCTGTTCATTTCCCAAAGCCAGAGAGCTACTAGGTGGTCTGGGCACAGCAAAGTGTTTGAGGACGGTCAGCAGCTGCTTGACAGTGAAGAAGTGGGGCAGACATCCGCTGCATTGTGCAGTTGGCAGGCTGTGCATACTGACACCGTTGAGAATAGCAGTGACAGGAAACGCAAATTGACGAAGATGTAGCCAACCGCACTTGGGAGCCGGGTGTAGCAAGGGATTCATCATCATCGGGCGAAGACATTGTCAGCTTGCGTGTCAGGCAGCGGAGCTGGCAGCAGGTTGCTACTGTGGCCGTGAGTCAGCAGGGTGGCAGCAGTGCGAAGACGGGAACTAAATGGCCGTGGTGAACAAACCCTGCTTCAGAAGTCAAAGTAAGTAGTGGCACAGGGGGTCAGTGAGGCAGCGGCGTTATGAATTACTCATTGCAGAGTGCTGGCAGTAAAAGCACCACCTCGGTGGTGTGGCAGTTGTTTAAGATACTCAAGAAGCCGGGCATGTGTATATGTCGAATCTGCGGGCAGAAACTGAAGCGTGGCCAGAGAGCTATTGTTGGCACCACGGCTCTGCTTCAACTCATGTAGCGTCACCATCCAATGGCCTGGGAGAAATGTGGAACAGATGTGGAGGTCCATCCTGCCACCGCAGCAACACCTAGTGGCACACACACCATTTCAGCCAGTTTAGGCTCCAGCACCTCTGCTGAAGGGAGCTCCTTGTCTTTGACATCATCTCCTGGCCCAGATGCACCAGCTCCTTGCTATGCATAGCGCCAGCAGTCGTTGAAAGAGGCGATTACAAAAAAAACAACTGTATGCGTCCAGCCATCCTAAGGTGTGGAAGCTGACTGTGCTCTTGTCAAAGTTGTTGGTACTGCAGTCCATCCCTTTCCAAGTCATGGTCTATGCACCCTTCAGAGAACCAATGGCTTGTGCCCAACCGAGGTGGAGAGTTCCAAGTCCCAATTTTTTTTTCAAAAAGGCAGTGCTCTAAGAGCTGCTCCATCATAACACATGTGCAGGGCACAGCGATGTCACGCAGTTCTACACCTGGTTTGCCTGGGCGAACAAAGTCACACAGGGAAGGAACTGCTCCATGTCATGCAACAAGAAATCAATCTGTGGCTTTATCCACGACAGCTGAAAATTGGAACCATGGTGACAGACAATGAGAGGATTATGGGGGCAGATGTATCAAGCTGTCTGAAAGTCAGAATATTTCTAGTTGCCCATGGCAACCAATCACAGCTCTCCTTTGAAATATTCATGAGCACTGGTAAAATGAAAGCTGAGCTGCAATTGGTTGCCATGGGCGACTAGAAATATTCTGACTTTCAGACACTTGATAAATCTGCCCCATGGTGTCCGTGCTGCACCAAGGAGGGATGGCCCATGCACCCTGCATGGCGCACATGTTCAATCTGGTTGCCAACAGGTTCATCACGTCTTCCATCCATCTGCAAGACATTCTAAAAATGGCCAGGAAACTGTGCATGCACTTCAGCCATTCTTACAAAGCAAAGCACACCCTCCTGTTAGATGGCTGATATGAACAGAAAAAAGCCATTAATGATTTTTGATGATGCAAGCAGACCGTAGTACTTCCCTGTGTAACTTTGATGTCAGCCACTGGCAGCTCATGCATGACACCTGCTGTTTGCCCAGGCCCTTTGAAGAGGCCACGTTATTTGTCAGTCGCCAGGACTGCAGGATGAATAAAGTCATTCCGGGACACAAACAAGGACAGTGTGCCCTGACACTGAGACCCCCAATCTGTCCCCACTTACTTATTGGGTTCCCCCCTAAACGGAGGCCAATAACTGGGGGACATTCCCTCCCTGAGTAAGGTGTGAACACCTAACAATACAGACAAACAAACACAATAAGGCAAGGTATACAATCTGAGTCGGCAGCAGCAGGGAATAATAATAACCAAATCACAATCCAAATACATAGGTTGAGACACAGGCAAGAAATCAGAAACCAGAAATCAGAGAATACAAGAGAAGCTAGTGAACACAGCAAGATAGCAGTTTGACCAGCAAGGAGTGAAGGCTAAACTGGACACTTATAGGGAACCTAGGCCCTGCCACAGGTGGAAGGAATAAGCTATTACAGGTCCACAGTGTTAACCCTTGCAAGACAGAATTAGGGAAGGGTGTGGCAGACATCAGGTCAGATAGCAATAGAACCTAATTCAGACTGCAGGATGATGACAGACTCAGTGTATACTAATCCTACCAGCATGGAAAGAGGAGATAGCAGGGGCAGACGTGACAGTTGGCCTCTGTAAGTGCCCATGGAATTGAAGAGTGAAGCAGTTCTAAGAGTGGCGGCTGTCATGTGCGTCATACTAACACAGAGCATTGTTTAAAACCATGCTCCCTATGCATATGTGAGCATGGCACAATGTTCTACAGCACCCTACAGGCTCTCTGCAGCCAGGATATACCCGTTTTTAAACGTGATTTGTCATGATTCGATTCGGGTCGAATTGAATTGTTTCAAAAATTCGGCAAATCGGGTGTAACCGAATTTCAACAAATTTGCTCATCTCTATTGTGGACATATCAGCCCCACTATGTGACCATTGTACTCTGTGTTCTGTCAGAGAGGAAGAGCTAGAGCTGGGGGCCAATCAATAGTTGGCAACGTCAAAGAAGCCACTGTGGAGTATGCAGTGTGATCTCTCTATGCTTATCTAGAGGCTGCTTTCACACATTGCATATACAATCTGCTAATATTTAACACAATGTTAACAGATAAATGCAAATTCAATGTAAACATGATGTTACTGCAAATGTCAAATGCGATGTGAATGAGAACACATTGTAAACGCAACATTACTGCAAATGTGATATAAATGCGAACACAATGTAAACGTGATATAAACAGAACTGAGTTGTTAAGTGATGTAGACACAAACAATGCAAATGCTATCTAAACACAATATAAGCATTTATAAGCTATGTAAATGCAAGTGCCATCTGGACGCAATTAAGTAAACAAAGTGTGAATGCAAACTCCATGTCAACTCGATGTAAACACAGACACAATGTACATGCTGAGGCAATGTTACCTCAAATGTGATTTAAAGGCTATTTAAACACAAAGGTAATGTAAATGCAATGTAAACATAGAAGCGATGTAAAATATGTAGAAACCATGTGAATGAAAATGCTATGTAAAAGCAATGTAAACTCAAACGCAATGTTTGAATGCAAAGTAAACTTGATGTGAATACAAGCACAATGTAAACTCAATCGCAATGTAAATGCGATGTCAGCACAAATGTGATTTAACCAGGATGTGAATGTAAATGTAATGCTTGTGAAGTAAATGTAATGTCAATGCAAACGTTATGTAACCGTGATGTGAACACAAATGCAATATAAAAGCCAGTGCAATGTTAGAGCAAATACTATGTAAACACAACACAATGTTAACATACAAGCTGTGTAAATGCAATGCAAATATGACGTAACTACAAACGTAATGTAAATGCCAAAGCGTTGTAAAAAAAAATTGCAATGCAAATACAATGTTAGGGTGCATGCTTGTCTGAGCTATGGCCGCACAAAGAAGAGAGGAGGAGTGAGTGCTGCTCAAGCCCCCCTCTCCAAAGAGAGGGAAAACATGCAAAGTTTTGCAGGATTGAATAAGGAAAACCACGCCTCTTTTAGCTACCTTGTAAGGCAGCTCCCTTGACATCAAGCTACAGGGAGGCCTTATGACATGATGCAGGATTAAAACCAAACCATTATATCTATTCTAAGAAACAGACTCCCAACTGTAGACAGCACTGTTTTGACCTGGTTGAGTCTCCTCAGTACAGCGTAGGGAACTGGTTTGATATTTTGCCAGAATCCCCTGATATTTTCTCGAAAATCCCCCTAGTGGAGCATCAATGGCTATAAGATTTCACATGCCTACATGGCGGCCTTAATTGGCTCTTCCTTCCTGACCCTAGTCACAAGTCTCTCACTCCACACCAGTTCAATACGCTGTACTGAGGAGACCCAATGAGCACGAAACAGTGCTGTCTACAGTTGGGAATCTGATGATCACTTGTTTAGGTTCCATAGTGGGACAAAAAAATTGTTAACAAAGAAAAGTTAACAATAAAATTTTTTTTTTAAATATAATAAAGGTTCCCTAAATGCCCCATTCCATTTAAAAATCCAATCTAACATAAAAAACAAAAATCACCAAACCAACTCCACATATTTTGTGTAGACACGTTTATAACAACCCTTACAATAAAAAAAAATCACTTATGAGCACACATAGTGGAGATCATTAAAAAAAAACATGTAAAATAACTACAAAAAGTAGATTTTTGCCCAACTAGCTGAAAAAAATAGGATTAAGAGTGATCAAAAAGTCACATTTACCCAGAAATGATAACAATAAAAAGTACAATTCGTCCCGCAAAAACAAGCACTAAAACAACTCTATAAACAAAATAAATAAAAATGTTATGCTTCTTAGAACATACAATGCACAATGGAGATAGCTTATCAATACATTTAAAGAGAACCTACCATTTGATTTGATGCATTATGAAGCAAACATACCTTGAGAATGCTGTAGCTACACTGATACAGGATCATATCTTGTTTAATCCCTGTGCTGAGTGGTTTTGCTGATAAAACAGATATAACATTATGATAATGAAGCTCTGTCGCTTCTATGGCTGCTTCAGCGGTTCTCCCAGTTTTTCTCTGCAGAAGAGGATGATATAATCCCTGGCTTGTGCCTGAAGGCAGAATAATAAATTGTTGCACAATCCCCCAGCTGCTATGTATGAGTGATCCAGTTCAGGTTTATTAGTCATGTCTTGACTAGCCTCCATTTGTAATTACAAGCTTCCATGTGAATTGTCTTCCGCAAGGTCCTGAATGTTATAATTGTTTTATTAGCAAAACCACTCAGCACAGGGATTAACCAAGATATGATCCTGCATCAGTGTAGCTGAAGAATTCTCAAGGTATGTTTGCTTCATAATGCATCAAATCAATTGGTAGATTTCCTTTAACCAAAGCAGAAATACAAATACTGATGAATAAATTCAAACATTAGGAATACAGAACATCATAATGGGACCCTAGGCAGGCTTCAGATAACACATGACAGTGCTAAAGACGGAAGTGGGAAAGATGAATTGTCCTGTTACCACACACAGAAAATTAGAAGTCACTGCAATAAGAGATTGCGGTTTTAATTATGAAACCATGTGAACATTGTAAACATTTTTTTGTATTGAAACCTGACTTCAGAGGTTGTTATGTGTTTAATAACTTAATGTATTGATATAAATCGTGCCAAAGACATGAATGATAATGTCCAGTTGGGAAAATTAAAAATAAGAACAGTTATTAAACAAAATTATGTCAATAGCACAATCCAAGGCAGATCCAAGGCTACAAACCACATGTCTTTAAAGGTGAAGTAAAATTCAGATCAGATCCACAAGCTCATGGATGTTGGAAAGGATAAATACTTGAATATATTATGTAATAGTGCTTCCAATTTTGGAAGGTCCTCCTTGTAACATATCTCCTTTACTAATTAGTTCAGTGTCAAAGATAATGGCCAACGTAACAAAATCATGTTTGACCGAAAATTCTACTGTTTTATACATTCTACTTACAAAATCTCCAGAAAAAATGCTTAATAATAAAATCCACATTAACACACATGCAAACTCCTTGCCCGACCCAGGGTTTTGCCTTCAATTAAGACTTCCTCCGGTGCATGTCTCACGTGCACTTCCAATTTTTTAATATACTACTTCATTTCTACACCAAACTAACTAAAATCATACAGCAATAAAGTCCAAACAGCACATAAATTTAAGAGTTGTTGATGGGTGCAAGCTAGCAAGGATTGGGTCTAAAATCCTCCATAAGTAAAAATAGAAACATTGAGCAACTAACCAAACATTTAGTGTTGATAAAGTTGTGGTCCTCTTTATTCCATGTGTTACATTAGCAACATTTCAGCTCATACTGAGCCTTTATTCCATATTTACATATCCAATGTGTACATTTTATGAAAACATAAATATAACGTGCTAGTGCTGATTACATTACATAAATATAACAATAAATATACACATGTAAACACTGCGGGGCAGATTTATCAAGGTGTCTAAAAGTCAGAATATCACAGCTCCCCTTTAAAATATTCATGAGCAATGGTAAAATGAAAGCTAAGCTGTGTGATTGGTTGCCATGGGCAACTAAAATTATTCTGACTTTCAGACACCTTGATAAATCTGCCTCTTTGTGTCTAGTGGTACAATATAGTGCTATTCACAGCGATAAGTAAAGTGTAAAAGTGCTTGAGTGCGGTTGCCATAAAAAACCCACCTTTTTAGGTATATGGACGTTTAGGTGTGTGTGTTCAATGTTCTCTGATTACAGATACCGATACTGGCGTGTATGTATAACAGCCAGTGTGCTAGTGGAACGCAACCCCAGCACAATCTGCCGCGTCTGCATGTGGGAAGCTGGAAGTTGATTCCATTGCCATAGTGACTTGTCAGCACTACATCTAACTGAGCTTGCCACAGGATCGTATGAGCATAAATGAATATAGCGAATATCGTTCCCAGCATAATGCCGGTGATCCAAATAACTGCAATATATTGTGCTACGGTCCACTATTATAAATAACATGTAATACCCAATACCCAAGGGGGTATAAAAATCATATATACTAAAAACATTTATACTATCTTCAGAAAAACATATAAAAGCATAATCACCCAACAAGAATATTCTTTTTCAAGAAATTAGTACAGAGGATGCACAAGACACATCAGGAATAGTCATCATCCAGAAAGGAATTTTTAGCAACAAAAATATGAGACACAAGGTAGGGGTAATTTTAGAGAATTCAGGACACCAAATCAGAACAAAGAAAATAAACCTGAATATAGGAACGATAGTTTTAGGATTATTACACCAAACGGATTAGCACCACTAGCGGAGTGTCAGGATAACCCTAGTCAAAACCACCAAAATAGAAGATAGGAATTGGTCATTTGACATTAGAATCAAAGAATATATTCACTCTGGGAAATAGAAAATTAGAAGAAAAAGAAAAACGTGTGGGGAGGGGGAACAAATGGGTGAAAGAGCAATAATAGTGAAAGATATTTTTAATTAAAGTTCTAGGGTTTTGAATGAAAACAATGTAATGTAAAACAAGGAATTGAAGTTTGCTCCGGAAGCAAATATGGATACATTTGAAACGTTTGTAGCTATTAATAAATTCACTAGAGACAAAAACAAGTGTTTGCCTGTGGAGTGTGCAGAGTGCACCAGATTTGTCAAAAATGGCGCACGGTCTTCATGAATCTGGTGCACCCTGCACTGCTCTGGAAGCGTGCACTTTGTTCATGCTGCAGAACTGTGGGGCAGACAGAATTGTGGCGCACTTCAGTAATAAATGTGGGGCAAACTCAGACTTAGCACTAACACGCCCCTTCAGGTGCTAATTTTTTTCTGTCTTGTTGGACACAATTCAGCAACAACACAAAACTGGCGCAGACACATTATAAATACAGTTTATGCATTTTTTTCAGTGCAAAGTCAGACAGAAAACTGGCACAAACACTTTAATAAATGATATGAGCCTTTATGTCCAAACCTAATAATGTAGCAAACAATATGAATAAAAATAAGTATACAAAATTGAGAGAAAAGTCTGATTTCATCCCTAATGTAAATAATAATGAGTGGATGCCGGTAAGTCTCTGCTGCATATTGCAGAAAAGGCTTACCGGTAACACCCGTGATCGGTGCCGGCACCGATCGCGGGTGTTTTCTTGCTGATCGCCGCCGGCAAAGCTGCCGGCGGCTTCAAACAGATGGCGGCGTCATCGGGGAGCGGCGATCCGTCGCCATGGTAGCTTCGGGTCTCACGAAGACCAGAAGCTACTTTGGGTTAACCCATTCATTACAATGTGCTATCAGAACATTGTAATGTATGAGGAGTAAAATCCCCATATACAGGGTCGGACTGGGGTACCAAGGGCCCACCAGTGAAATTAATTCTGGGGGCCCACCAACTGCTTCATCGATACGTGCGAGCCACCCCCATGTATATTTTCATTGCGTTTCTGAACGTGCTGCAAATGCAAGGTGTGAATGCAGCCTGTGGCCATGTTCACACATTCCGTTTTTTGTTGCTTTTTTCAACGCTTTGGAAAGACGATCTGTTCCTCTTCCATTTGAATGCATGTCCATTCAGCAGACAAACTTTAAATTTTTGCAACAAAAAAAACATAATGTGTGAACGCAGCCTCAGGCTTCCTTCACACTACACTTGTGCATTTCTTGGGATGCAAACAATAGTCCCATGGGATGTTGTATGAGGGTTGCTTGTCATCTGGATGTAAGTACATAATAATAGCCTGAACCGCAAACATGGTTAGGACCTGCTCTGTCTATTGCAGCTCAGGCAGTTGGCTCATAAAAAGGGCTATGAAATTCACAGCCATGTGCATGAGCCCATAGAAGTGAATGAGGATGTGTACAACAATCCTGCAGAAAACAGGCCTCAGGCCCCGTGCACACTTTTTTTTTAAATTGAGTTTTAACTGCATTGGAAACCGCAAAAGGCAGGGGCTTTGTCAGAGCACATATGTCTTTCTACTGAAACACTTTTGGAATGAGCCCCTCCCTGTTGCGTTTTTAAATGGAAATAAAACAGATCAAGAACTGCAACGTGTGAATGGGGCCTGAGGCTTGTTATCTGCCGGACTGTTTAACTTCCTGGAATCAGTATTCAACATTTATCACCAGGATGAAGGATTGTAAACCTGCAGATCCTGCCAGAGGGGGTGCACACCAGCATGTAAGTGTGCTTGGTTTACAATTCATCCTGGTGATAGATGTCCTTTAAAGGAAACCTACCACCACAAATCTACCTATAAAGGTAGATCGGGTGGTAGGTGAATCAATGGGACGTGAGGATAGCCCTTTTAAGGGCTAATCCTCGCGTCCCCGCACTTTTTTGGAAACTTTTATTACCCTAATATGTAAATTTTGTTATGCGGCTACTGGGGCATGGAGTAGCTGCATCTGAGGTTACACGAGGCGGCTACTCCACGCCCCGGTAGCCACTTTACCCCTCCTACTCACCATCTTCGGCGCGCAGCTGCTCGTAGCAGCGCGCCCTCGTCCGACGATCCTGCCGTCTGCGCATGCGCAGAACAGCAGGCCCGCGCCTGTGCAGCCCCGGCTTCGGAGCAGTGACCGCGCAGGCGCGGGCCTGCTGTTCTGCGCATGCGCAGACGGCAGGATCGTCGGACGAGAGATGATGAGTAGGAAGGGTAAAGTGGCTACCAGGGCGTGGAGTAGCCGCCTCGTGTAACCTCAGAAGCGGCTACTCTACGCCCCAGTAGCCGCATAACAAAATTTACATATTAGCGTAATAAAAGTTTCCAAAAAAGTGCGGGGACGCGAGGATTAGCCCTTAAAAGGGCTATCCTCACGTCCCATTGATTCACCTACCACCTGATCTACCTTTATAGGTAGATTTGTGGTGGTAGGTGCCCTTTAAGGACTGCACATGGTACATGTATGTCCTTAACAGGTTTCAGGTACAGGTGGTCCCCTACTAAAGGACACCCGACTTACAGACAACCCCTAGTTACAGACATACCCCTCTGCCCACTGTTACCTCTGGTGAAATCTCTGGATGTTACTTTAGTGCCAGACTGTAATGATCATCTGTAAGGTGTCTGTAATGAAACTTTATTGGTAATCTTCGGTTTCATTACAGTAAAAAAAAAATTTTTGTCTGGATCTACAATTATAAAATATACAATTCCTACTTACATGCAAAGTCAACTTAAGTACAAACCTAAGGAACCTATCTGGTAAATAACCCAGGGACTGCCTGTATATGAAGAAGGTTCACAGGCTGGGTCCTCTTCATACACACCTTTGTACCAAAGGTTCATTTTTTATATAAAAACTGAATAAAAGCTTTATGAATTTGGTGTCCTTTTGATCACACTTACCCGAGGATTTAAGGGGATGTATGATTTGGAGCATACAGTGAAAGCCATACATACGTAGCCCACAAAAAATGGCATAATTATGTTTTTTTTGTCAATTTTACCCCATTGGGATTTTTTCCCGCTTTCCAGTACATGGCATAGAATATTAAATACCATCACTAGGAAGTACAATTTGTTATGCAGAAAACAAGCCCCATACAGCTCTGTACATGGAAATAACACAGTTATGGATTTTTAAAGACACAGAAGTAAAAATGGAAAATCAAAGATGAAAATGGTCTGGCCTTTAACCCTTTAAGGGTTAATATTCCGTGCAGTGCACTAGGAAGTTGGAGAAAAATTCCAAATGTGGTATAAATGACAAAAAAAGTTGCATTATTTTTATTACAGGCTCGGTTTTGCACACCTCTTACTTTTTTGATCTTTAATGTACGGAGCTGGAGAAGCTGACGTTTTCAGTGATATCAGTTTGTGAAGTGAAGAACTTTTTCATCACTTTTTATTCAAATGTTTGTGCATTGAAATGGTGATGAATCTGCAATTTGGGCATCATGACGGGTGGGGGGTTGTTGGTAAAACTGAGGCTGCGGTCACATGTAATGCGGGGTATACTGGTAATACTGAGGCTTTGGTCACAGGTAACGCGGGGTATACTGGTAATACTGAGGCTGCAGTCACAGGTAACGCGGGGTATACTGGTAATACTGAGGCTGCGGTCACACGTAACGAGGGCTATTCTGGTAATACTGAGGCTGCGGTCACATGTAACACGGAGTATACTGGTAATACTGAAGCTGCGGTCACATGTAACACGGAGTATACTGGTAATACTGAAGCTGCAGTCACACGTAACGCAGGGTATGCTGGTAATACTGAGGCTGCGGTCACACGTAACGCAGGGTATGCTGGTAATACTGAGGCTGCAGTCACACGTAACACGGGGAATGGTGGTAATACTGAGACTGCGGTCACACGTATCGCGGGGTATGCTGGTAATACTGAGACTGCGGTCACACGTAACGCGGGGTATACTGGTAATACTGGGGCTGCGGTCACACGTAACGCAGGGTATACTGGTAATACAGAGGCTGCGGTCACATGTAACGCGGGGTATGCTGGTAATACTGAGGCTGCGGTCAAACATAACGCAGGGTATGCTGATAATACTGAGGCTGCGGTCACACGTAACGCGGGGTATGCTGATAATACTGAGGCTGCGGTCACACGTAACGCAGGGTATGCTGATAATACTGAGGCTGCGGTCACACGTAACGCAGGGTATGCTGGTAATACTGAGGCTGCGGTCACACGTAACGCGGGGTATGCTGATAATACTGAGGCTGCGGTCACACGTAACGCAGGGTATGCTGGTAATACTGAGGCTGCGGTCACACGTAATGCGGGGTATGCTGGTAATACTGAGGCTGCGGTCACACATAACGCAAGTTATGCTGATAATACTGAGGATGCGGTCAAACATAACGCAGGGTCTGCTGGTAATACTGAGGCTGCGGTCACACGTAATGCGGGGTATACTGGTAATACTGAGGCTGCGGTCACATGTAACGCGGGGTATGCTGGTAATACTGAGGCTGCGGTCACATGTAACGCGGGGTATGCTGGTAATACTGAGGCTGCGGTCACATGTAATGCGGGGTATGCTGGTAATACTGAGGCTGCGGTCACACCTAACGCGGGGTATACTGGTAATACTGAGGCTGCGGTCACATGTAACGCGGGGTATGCTGGTAATACTGAGGCTGCGTTCACACGCAACATATTGATTCCTTCAGCCCTTGCATTTGGACAATATAAGACACTGGGTGCGGGTTACACATCGCATGCGTCTACATAGAAGCGCATGCTGCCCCCGTGCGCTTTGATTCCATTTCTAAACAGAGTCAGCGCGTTACGTGTGACATCACTGCTTATTCTACATCAATACTTAATACAGTCAATCAAAGTACTACAACTTTCAGCATCTCATTCAACTGCTGGGAGTTGTAGTTCTTGAGTGCACTGTTATTCTATATGTATGTACACATTGCAGGGATGTAATGAGGTGCACTGTGTGTGTACATGGGATGCACTTTTATTTTGTACCTTTTTCTTGTGCTGGAAGCCATCAGCAGCTCCTCATACATCCTGAGCTCCTGCACATGAGGGCAGCCTGTGCTGTGCCAGGGGGAGGACACTCCAGCAGCAGCTGCTAGCTGATTGGTGGACCCTGATGTCTGTCATGACCAGGAGGAAGGGGGCCCACTGTGATAACGAGGGGGGCCACGTCCTCTGGTCTGTAATTAGTGACAGCTCACTGTCTGCTCCTCCAGTGAATCAGGGGCCATGTTCTCCTGCAGTGAGGCAGGGGCTGAGGTGCTCAGTGCAGGGAGGAGGAAATGTCTTACTCACTGCCCCAGCGCTGCTGTGGGAAGAGCAGAGAACCTGTCTCTCCCTCCTGCAGGACGTCATAGTCCCCCCTGCTGCCCCCCTCCTCCAGCCTCAGCTGAATGTGCCTGCTCACAGATAAGAGATGGTGACTTATGATAAGGGCCCACCGGGGATTTGACCGGTATCCCGGCAGGCCAGTCCGAGCCTGCCCATATACTGCCATACTGTAGTATGGCAGTATATGGTAGGATCGATCAGACAACCTAGGGTTAAAGTACCCTAGGGAGTCTGAAAAATAGTAAAAATGAAAATAAAAAAAAAGTAAAAAAAAAAAGATTACAATAAAAAAACCTAAAAATTCAAATCACCCCCCTTTCCCTAGAACTGATATAAATATAAATGAACTGTAAAAATCATAAACACATTAGGTATCACCACGTCCGAAAATGCCTGATCTATCAAAAAATAATAAAGTTTTTTTCACTGCGTTTAACTCCGTATTGGAAAATCACGTCCAAAGTCAAAACTGGCACTTTTTTGCCATTTAAAAAAAAAAAATCTATAAAAAGTGATGAAAAAGTCATACAGTCCTAAAAATAATATCAATGAAAACATCATCAAAAGTCGCAAAAGATGACACCACCCTCAACTCCATACAACAAAGTATGAAAAAGTTATAAGCACAAGAAGACGGCAAAATAAAAAAAAAATTTGTACATGAGGTTTTGTAAATGTATGAAAACATTATAAAACCTATACAAATTTAGTATCCCTGTAATCGAACTGACCCAAAGAATAAATTAGATGCATCATTTGTGGCGTGAAGTGAAAGCCGTAATATCCAAGCCCACAAGAATACGACACAAATGCGGTTTTTCACCATTTTCACTGCATTTGGAATTTTTTTCCCGCCTCCCAGTACATGGCATGGAATATTCAATGCAATCACTATGAAGTGCTATTTGTTACGCAAAAAACAAGCCGTCACATAGCTTTTTACATGTAAAAATAAAAAAGTTATAGATTTTTGAAGGTGGGGAGTGAAAAATGAAAATGAAAAAACGGGAAAGGGCACGGTCCTTAACCGGTTAAAAAAATTGTGCTAAATGATTATGAAAAGATAAAGAAAAGGGGTTGGAAAGATAATCTAACAGCAGCAAACCATGAAAGAATTGAAGGATAATAAGGTTCTAGTGATAAAAAATGCTTGTAAAGGGGGAAGGATGCTCATTTTGAACAAGAAAGATTCTGACCTAGAGATGTTTAGACAGCTGAATGATAAACATACATACTGTTTATACTCGAGTATAAGCTGACCCGAGTATAAGACTAGGTATCTAATTTTACCACTAAAGACTGGGAAAACCTATTGACTCGAGTATAAGCCGAGGGTGGGAAATACATTGGTCTCGGCCTTCCTGTATATAGCTAGCAAGCCCCCTGTAGTATATAGCCTGTAAGCCCCCTATAGTATATAGCTTGTCAGACCCCTGTAGTATATAGCCTGCCACCCCCTGTAGTATATAGCCTGCCAGCCCCTCCCCCAGTATATAGCATGCCAGCCCCCTGTAATGTATAGCCTTCCAGCCCACTGTAATGTATATCCTGCCAGCCCCCTTTAGTATATAGCCTGCCAGCCCCTTAAAGTATATAGCTAGCCCCCGTTTAGTATATATTGCCTGCCAGCCCCCTGTAGGGTATAGCTTGCCGGTAAAAAAAAATAAACTACTCACCATTCAGATGGCCCAGGCAGCTCCTCTTCATCTTCATGCCACAGGTCCGCGATAGCTCCGTGGGCAGCGCCTCTTCCCTCTTCACATCAGCTGGCACCAGGTCGCGACAGCTCCGTGCGCACGGCCCACTGGCGCACAACTGTGATGTCATGGTTGACTACGACTGCCAATCCTTTCAGCTAAGAACAGGAAACTGAGGCTACAATTTGCACAAGCTCATCGAAATTGGACAGTAGAAGATTGGAAAAACGTTGCCTGGTCTGATGAGTCTCGATTTCTGCTGCCACATTCGGATGGTAGGGTCAGAATTTGGCGTCAACAACATGAAAGCATGGATCCATCCTGCCTTGTATCAACGGTTCAGGCTGGTGGTGGTGGTGTCATGGTGTGGGGAATATTTTCTTGGCACTCTTTGGGCCCCTTGGTACCAATTTGAGCATCATTGCAACGCCACAGCCTACCTGAGTATTGTTGCTGACCATGTCCATCCCTTTATGACCACAATGTACCCAACATATGATGGCTACTTTCAGCAGGATAATGCGCCATGTCATAAAGCTGGAATCCTCTCAGACTGGTTTCTTGAACATGACAATGAGTTCACTGTACTCAAATGGCCTCCACAGTCACCAGATCTCAATCCAATAGAGCATCTTTGGGATGTGGTGGAACGGGAGATTCGCATCATGGATGTGCAGCCGACAAATCTGCGGCAACTGTGTGATGCCATCATGGTCAATATGGACCAAAATCTCTGAGGAATGCTTCCAGCACCTTGTTGAATCTATGCCACGAAGAATTGAGGCAGTTCTAAAGGCAAAAGGGGGTCCAACCCGTAACTAGCATGGTGTACCTAATAAAGTGGCCGGTGAGTGTATATCCTCAGTCACTTCTACAGGCTCATGCACAAGGCCAGGGCTTCCATGATCCACAACAATCAACTGTTGAATCAACAGTCTCCATTCTTGCTCATGTTTGTGTCTTGGGAATCTGTTTCAATCCATAGGACTGTTGTTTTTATCTCTTAGAACTGCACATGTCATGTGCAGGAGGCACTAAAATTCTTTAACTCTTTGAAGCTGGTTGTGAAATCTGCCATTGTATAAATCTATCTAATTTAACATTATACTGAGCTCTCTCCATACAGCTTGGGTGTTTGAAGTATCATACAGCAAACACCCACAGCTAACAACTGCGATTGGTCAAATGCATTTGTATAGCAGAATATTGTACAAGTCATTAGCTCACCTAGAAGTCCTAAAAAACCCTAGGTGGGAAAGAATAGGAAAAAATGCTAAATAATGTAAAAAAAAAATTAAGAAGTATATTTGAAATTTAAGGGTTTTTATCTAACACACAAATAAACAAACATTACCATAAACATGTTAGATTTGGTATATTGGGACCTGGCAAAACCAAAATGTACAAGCAATTATTCCAGGTGGTGAAGCTCATAACATAAAAACTTGTCTAAATATGCAAAGTGCCACTATTTTGCTGTTTTGCAACATATACGAATGTTACCAAAAAGTTATCTTAAAATCAACTAAGATTCCCCACCTTGATAGTAATGAAACAGTCACCTCATGCCTTAAGAAACTACTTCTTACACAGGTCTATGCACAGAAATACGATAATTTTTATTTATTTTTTTATAAAAAAGACCTCATTTAGCTCCTTACATAGAAAAATAAAAATGTTATTGATATTTGAATTTTATGAGTGGAAAATGTAAAACTTATAAGAAAAAAGGGCATTGGCCACAATGAGAAAATATTGCACTTATTTATGGTAGAAACATATGCCAGATTTTTTTTTCATTTTTCATAGCAAGGCCCTGTTTATTGTATTGGGGGCAAAATCGTTTACAAACTGTCTAAAATCATTGCTTCACCCCTACATTCACCAGGATGTAAGGAAAGGGGTGTAAGGAGAGCCCTAGGGATGAGCTTTTTCCCTACACAGTGGGTGTCAGCTGTATAATGCAGCTGACACCCCCCTGTTACTGCCATGGCCAATCACAGCATCCAGTGATATCATCGGAGGTCTGGATTGGTTACCCTGGCAGCCTACAGTCTCATTGAGACTTGTAGGCTTGCCATGTGTAATGATCCCTAAGAGCCAGCAGATGGCAATTAAAGATCAGTAGTAATAATGCTATATACTGCAATACAGTAGTATTGTAGTATATAGTATTAGCAATCACACCCTGAAGGGTTAAAGTACTCTGGAGGGTCGGAAATAATGGTAAAAAATATTATTTTTTTTCTTAAATGAAAAAAAAGTTAAAGTTTAAATTACCCCCTTTCCCTAGATCCCATACAAAAAGAAATAAATAGTAAAAATAATAAACATGATAGGTATCGCTGCGCCCCAAAATATCTGTTCTATCAAAATATAAAAAAGATTATTCCCAGCCGTGAGCACCGTAACGGAAAATAGCATCCAAATGCCCAAATTGACACATTTTCTCCATTCTTCCATTCATGAATAATTGAATAAAAAAATTATCAAACAGTCATTTAGGTCCAAAATTAATGTACATTAATACATCAGTCTATACCACACTGTACATAGGTCTGTACAGTGTGAAAAAGTTATTGTGAAAAAGTTATTGGCCTCAATTTGGCAAAATGGAAAATATTTGTTATAAACAAAGATTACATTTTTTAACATAGACATACAAGGATAATAGTGGAAATTTGTGCAAAATGTAATGTACAATAGGGCCAACACACTATGTATAACATGTGACCAAAACAAAGAGCAAGCCAGTGTGTATAGGCTGAACAGTGAAAAATTTTATTTCAAGGCATGTGAAAACACAAACAAAAGATGCCATGCATCAAATTTCTAATTTATTTTTTGTTTATGGCTTAACTTATTGTTTATTTATAGTGGTCCTTGTATAGACCTTGCAACTCACAACTTGATGCTGAACTTTACTTGCCTTCCCCGACCTTCAGGCTCGGATGGGTGGATAACCTTTCTCTGTCTACCACCTGGAGCGCTCCTACCATTTCTCCTGGAATTTCCGACTGGATA
Organism: Engystomops pustulosus; assembly: GCF_040894005.1. Lineage (NCBI taxonomy): Eukaryota > Metazoa > Chordata > Amphibia > Anura > Leptodactylidae > Engystomops > Engystomops pustulosus. The sequence goes on from NC_092417.1 coordinate 115,827,003, forward strand.
CTGCACCATGTCATCTGATATAAACTGTGTTTTGCCTTCTTGGGTTGGTTTGTGCCCGTTGATGGACTTCTATTCCCTTCGTCCCTCCCTTTGAGAGAAACAACGATGGCTCCCTTCCTCCATGGGATCCTTTGACCCAATTTCAGCCTCTTGGACTGTATTTTATTTGATAGTGATATGCTTATTTATATTGTGACTTATATTTAATTAGTACTTACCTGCAATGTATGTCATGCATTGGTCTTTTAATTGTAAAATATTAATTCCATTTTGGGTACTGACCTTTGGAGCCCCTTTTTTTCCCTGGGTTGATCACTTGCCTCGTCAATCTCTCTTTTCTACGTACATGTTGCTTTTTTGTTCATTTTTTTAGTTCAAAACCAACTTGTCACTTTAAAACAGACCGAATGCATTAACTTTTGTGGCACATCTGCAGATGGCCACTTTTAGCATGACTCCGTCACTGTGGTTTTCTAATGTGTATTTTGCTATGGATAATCGTAGAGTCTTTTTAGGATTTTGCACATCGGTGCACTCATCATGCTGGTCTTATAATATTTAAGTTTCACCTCAGCTTGTGGACTCTTTTACATGCACCTGATATTTGAAATATGTGCTATTTCAATAACACATTTTTAAAGTGCTATTTCTTTGATGATGGTTTCATTTAATACACACATATCGTACTGCCTATAACTAATAATTGAGAATTTTCCTCTGAATATTAGGTTTCTTCTTAACATTATATCTTTTTCTTGCACTCTTGATTCCATTGGTCCATTGTGAACCTTTTTCTACAAAAGCGCAAGTGCATAATGTACCTTATATGCTGAGCTTTCAGTGATTTCAGTGTCCTCAAAGCAACGCATGCGCATAATATACTGGTTGAACCGATCATACTATTACCTGATGTGCAAGTACTATTTCCTATTGCGCATGCACGAATTGTTAGGAGTATCGTGAGAACTCATGCAGCTATGACATGCTGCGGTTTCACATCCACAGGTGTTTCTCACCCAGTGGGCGTTGTAGATTGGGGGCGAGTGATCACCCCGGGACTCTAATGGTAGGCTCCACAGATAAAGAGGTACCTACCCCTGAGGAAGTCGCATGACTGCGAAGTTATGTGTTAGGTGCCATCGGCCACAAGTCTTAGATTTGACCATTCCTCCCACTGTGTATCTAATACTATATTGCCTTGTTTGTATGGGCTTAGTCCTGGTTCCAACACAGAGGGGCTCCCTTGATTTGTATTTATATCTTATTACTTATCTATACTGCTATACTGTGTAAATGTTTTCTAGGACTGTACCCTACTGCTGCTATTAGTCATTTTTTTCCACATTGCGTGGGCGGTTTGTCTTTACCATTTGTCGACTTGTGGCCATCTGTGGATCTTTGTGATTGGCTCTGATCCACATGATTTGTTCTGATGTGTATGCCTACACTTTTTAAATGTTTTTACGAACTTTGCTGCATGCCATCTTTTGTGTGTGTTTTTCACATGCCTTGAAATAAAAGTTTTCACTGTGCAGCCTAAACACACTGGCTTGCTCTTTGTTTTGGTCACATTTTTTAACATCTATGCAAACCTAATAAAACCCATATACATTTGGTATCTCTGTGATCGTACCCACCCAAAGAATAAAGAGAAAGTGTCTTTTGGAGCACAGAATAAAACTCATAAAAACACAGCCGACAAGAAAACACGACAAATGTGTTTTTTGTCAATTTCACAGCACTTGGAATTTTTTTTCCAGCTTTCCAGTACATTGCATGAAATATTAGATGTCACCTCTAAAAAGTACAATTTGTCCTGCAGATAACAAATGCTCACATTTATGTAAACATAAAAATAAAAAAGTTACTCTTTGAATGAGGGGAGTAAAAAAAATAGAAAATAGTCCTGTAAGAAACAATTTGGTTCTAAGGGTTTTAGACATTTTTAAGTCCTAAACGAATTGATTATTATCGAGCAATGTGGTGCAAGGCATTTACAGTACTCCATTACTTGGTACTCATTTTCCAATAATTTTGTCTTAACTAGCCAAAATCCTTCAATTAATGTAATGTTCTTAGTGCTTTGGTACATACCTTTCAATGTTTAAGGTCGATACATAATCATATTAAAGTCTTTAAGAGTCTGTATTTACAGTATAAATTTGGTTGGCTGTATTAAACAAATCGATTAACAATAATTGACTGATACAGAGTGTTGATTCAGCAGAAAGTGTCATCTGAAAATGTTTCTTCAGCTCTCAAATTACTTTGACAGTTTGTCTTGTAAAGAATATATACCATCTTAGTAAGGTTACTTTTAAGACATTGAAACTGCAGGGTATACTTCCTTAGATTAAATAGTGAACAAATTGTTTTTCTCTTCTAAAGAATCCTACTTCTATGGTCATTGTAGACATAAATCCTACCCTTAGATTATCCAATAGCACAGATAATACACATGTAGAAATAGAAAATATGGGCCCATTGTTACCTATAAAGAACAATGGAAGGGTGCCCACATGCATATTGTCTATGCATCATGTGAAGGTCACTGGGTGCTGCTGTTCACTGTCCTTGTTATAGTCATCACTACCTGCACACTAAACAAGCATTTCTTTATGATTTGCTTTGCTATTCTAAAGCTTTATTACTCTTGGCATTACATAGGTTTTAATATGAATTTATCTTAATTATACAATATTAAATTAGAGACAAATTCTTTAAAAATGTAGGTAGATTTGAGTTAAAACTTTCAATAGGGTTTGTTTTTAATAGGGCAAGACACATTAGAGCAGTTTCCCACGTGGATCAGTCAGGTTACAGTTCTGATATTTCAGAGCCCCAATTTTTAATGAAAACTTTAACCATATTATTAGAAACTCCAGGGCTGGAATAAAGGGAGAGCACCAGGGCCCCCCAGTGAGCAGGAGGAGGGGCCCCCCACTTTCATGCCTGCTTCCAATCCTGCTCTATAATCACCAATATCGGTATCCTGTGAACATCGACACTGTTGAGTGCTATGAAGTACAGGGAGTTATAAAATTCCTGTACATTCCTTACCCTTGGTCTCATGTAATGGGCTCATTTAATGGACTTATTTAGGGGAAAGTTTAAAAATATCATGTTAAAAAAATTACCAATTCTGAGTCTCCACTAGACTATATGGATGAAATGAGATAGATTGAGGCAGTAAGATCATCTGGATGGATATTTAATATCCCACAATTTGTGAGAATTAATATTCCCACGCCTTGTGTAGGTAGGATGATATGATACAATGTATCCTAAAGATTTAAGGATAGCAAGCAGGGTAATGTCCGTGTAGCAAGTGGAGAAGTGATAAAAAGAGGGGAATGTTAAAGTAATTATTGGATTACTCCAACATTGTATAAAGAAGGCAGAGCTTTACAGTTGAGTGGGCAGAATCAGGGGTCAGCTTTGGGTCTGTCTGTAAAAAAAGGGAAAAAACTTGGCGCTGACAATTTCACAAAATTGCTATTTATTGAAAGAATTCAATGTAAAATCATATAAAAAACATAAATTCAAACGTATGTTAATTAAAATTAGATTTTTCTAAAACCCCCTTTGTAAAAAAATTAACTTTTAACCATTAACTATTCACTGAGCTTTAGGGGAAAGTTTAAAAATATCATGTTGAAAAAATTACCAATTCTGAGTCTCCACTAGACTACATGGATGAAATGAGATAGATTGAGGCAATAAGATCATCTGGATGGATATTTAATATCCCACAATTTGTGAGAATTAATATTCCCACTAGAGATGAGCAAACATACTCGTCCGAGCTTGATGCTCGTTCGAGCATTAGCGTACTCGAAACTGCTCGTTGCTCGGATGAGTATTTCGCCAGCTCGAGAAAATGGCATCTCCCGCCGTTTTGCTTTTTGGCGGCCAGAAACAGAGCCAATCACAAGCCAGGACACTCTGCACTCCACCCAGCATGACGTGGTACCCTTACACGTCGATAGCAGTGGTTGGCTGGCCGGATCAGGTGACCCTGGAATAGACTAGCCCCTGCCCGCGCTGCTCGCGTCATTCTCTGTCTGGATGCCGCTAGGGAGAGAGCTGCTGCTGGTCAGGGAAAGCGTTAGGGTGTTCTATTAGAATAGTGTTAGGCAGGAGTGATTCTACAAGAACCCAACAGCCCTTCTTAGGGCTACAATAATGTTTTATTTTCCTTTTGTTTGGTTTCTTTTTAGAACTCACAGTAATCTGCCAAAGCAGTGTGCTTTGAGTGTGGGCTAGAAAATAGCCATAGGAGAACCCCAACGGCCTATTTAGGCCTACAATAGCGTTATATTTTCCTATTTTTTGGTTTGCTTGTGGCTGGGCTTGCTGGCATTAGTAGTGCAGCTAGTACCATATTGTGAGTAATTTGCAGGGAGACTTGTGTTTAGCTCTTAGTGACACACATATCCACCTCAAACACCGAAGTGGGACAATTTATTAGGGGATTGATTTGAATTACGCCGAGTCTGCTGATTTATTTTTTTTTACGTTTATTTCTCTTATAACTCAAAGCCATCTGGCACAGCACAAAATCCAGTTGTGTGCTGTCAGTGTAGGTTAGAAACTAGCCATAGCAATAGGATAGCATCGTTGTTTAAAAAAAAAACACAAAAAAAAAAAAATTTGAAGTTTACACTTTAATTTTGAAAATGTTTAACCCGAGGGCTAGGGGTAGAGGACGAGGGCGTGGACGTGGGCGTCCAACTACTGCAGGGGTCAGAGGCCGTGGTCCTGGGCAGGGTGAGACACCACCTGCTGATGAGGGAGCAGGGGAACGCCGCAGAGCTACACTCCCTAGGTTCATCATGTCTCAAGTTACTGGGACTCGTGGTAGAGCACTGTTGAGGCCAGAACAGTGCGAAGAGGTGATGTCGTCGATTGCGGACAATGCTTCTAGCCATTTTTCCACCAGTCAGTCTTCCACGCAGTCCACCCATGTCAGCACTCCTCCAGCTCCTCCACCTCAGCCTCCTTCCCCCCAGTCTGCCCCCTCCCAGCAAAATTTGGCATTTGAACCGGCATACTCTGAGGAACTGTTTTCTGGACCCTTCCCACAGTCACAAACCACTTGTCCGGTTGCTGCTGAGCAATTTTCCGATGCCCAGGTTTTCCACCGGTCGCAGTCTGTGGGTGATGATGACATTATTAACGTAGTGGAAGAAGTGTGTAAAGAAGTGTCAGACGATGAGGAGACACGGTTGTCAGACAGTGGTGAAGTTGTTGTCAGGGCAGGAAGTCCGGGGGGGGGAGCAGACTGAGGGATCGGAGGATGATGAGGTGACAGACCCAAGCTGGGTTGATAGGCCGGGTGAACACAGTGCTTCTGAGACGGAGGCGAGTCCTATAGCAGAACAGGTTGGAAGAGGCAGTGGTGGGAGCAGACGGAGAGGCAGGGCAAGAGCTGATGCATCAGCGCCAAATGTTGCCCGTAGTCAAGCTCCCGTGGTGAGGGCTAGATTTTCAGAAGTCTGGAGGTTCTTTAAAGAAACACCGGATGACTGACGGACTGTGGTGTGCAACCTTTGCCAAACCAGGATCAGCAGGGGTTCCACAACTACTAGCTTAACTACCACCAGTATGCGCAGGCATATGAATGCTAAACACCCCACTCAATGGCACCAAGCCCGTTCACCTCCAGCCGGGCACACCACTGCTCCTTCCCCTGTGTCATCTGCTAGTCAGCCCCCTGCCCAGGACCATGGCCCAAACACCTCCGGTGCGAAAACCCCATCTTCGCCTCCACGATCCTCCACAGCATCCACCAGCGTTCAGCTGTCCATACCCCAGACGCTGGAGCGCAAAAGGAAGTATAGCGCATCCCACCCACACGCCCAAGCCCTCAATGTCCACATCCCCAAGTTGCTTAGCCTGGAGATGCTGCCCTATAGGCTGGTAGAGACCGAGGCCTTTCGAAACCTCATGGCGGCGGCCGCCCCTCGGTATTCGGTCCCCAGCCGCCACTACTTTTCCCGATGATCCGTCCCAGCCCTGCACAAGCACGTGTCAGAGAACATCATCCGTGCCCTGACAAACGCCGTTTCTGACAAGGTCCATCTGACCACGGACACATTGGGTTAACTTGGTGGCGGCTGGGACCGAGTCTGACCCTGGGGCTGGTCATATACTGCCGACGCCGAGGATTGCGGGGCCTACCTCGGTCCAGGTCTCAAAAGCCTACTATGCCTCCTCCTCCTCCCACCCCTCCTCCACCTCCTCCTCCGAATTACCCTCCGTGGGCATGGCGCCATCAGTCGGTAGCTCTAGGCACAGCAGCAGTGCCGTCGCTAAGCGACAGCAGGCGGTGCTCAAACTGCTGAGCCTAGGCGATAAAAGGCACACCGCCCAAGAGCTATTACAGGGCATCACGGCGCAGACCGATCTGTAGCTGGCACCGCTGAACCTGAAGCCAGGCATGGTTGTGTGTGACAACGGCCGTAACCTGGTGGCAGCTCTGCAACTCGGCAGACTGACACATGTGCCATGCCTGGCCCATGTGTTATATCTCATAGTTCAGCGTTTCCTCAAGACATACCCCAATCTGTCTGATTTGCTCACGAAGGTGCGCCGCATCTGTGCGCATTTCAGGAAGTCCAGCACAGATGCTGCCACTCTCAGGGCAGCGCAGCGCCGCCTCCAACTGCCCGCTCACCGACTGTTGTGCGACGTGCCCACAAGGTGGAATTCAACATTAACCATGTTATCCAGAGTTTTCCAGCAGCGCAGAGCGATTGTAGACTGCCAGATGTCAACTTCCACCAGAACTGGTAGTCAGGTCAGTCAGCTTCCTCAAGTCTACAATGAGGAGTGGACGTGGATGTCTGATATCTGTCAGGTGCTGAGTAACTTTGAGGAGTCAACACAGATGGTCAGTGGCGATGCCGCCATCATCAGCCTCACCATCCTGCTGCTTGGCCAGTTGAAAAATTCTCTGGTCAGCATGAAGTCGGAAACTTTGCGCTCGTCACAAGAGACGGGGGAAGAAGATTCCCTTGTTGATAGCCAAAGCACCCTTAGGTCTGTTTCTCAGCGCATATCGGAGGTGGAGGAGGATGAGGAGGAAGAGGAGGAGAATGTTGGCGAGACAGAAGAGGGGAGCATTGTTCAGTCCTTCACTGTTCAGCGTGTATGGGCAGAAGAAGAGGAGTTGGAGGAGGAGGAAATGGGCAGTCAGGCCAGTGAGGGGAGTGAATTCTTGCGCGTTGGGACTCTGGCGCATATGGCAGATTTCATGCTAGGCTGCCTATCCCGTGACCCTCGCGTTCAAAGAATTTATTCCAGCTCCGATTACTGGGTATTCACTCTCCTGGACCCACGGTACAAGCAAAATCTTTCCACTCTCATCTCTGGAGAGGAAAGGAGTGTGAGAATGCATGAATACCAGCAGGCCCTGGTGCACAAGCTGAAACAGTATTTCCCTTCTGACAGTGCTAGCGGCAGAGGGCGTACTTCTGCGGGACAAGTAGCGAGGGAGAGTAGGCGAGCAGGCAGCTTTTCCAGCAGTGGCAGGGGTACGCTTTACAAGGCCTTTGCCAGTTTTATGTCACCCCAGCAAGACACTGTCACCGGTCCCCAGTCTCGGCAGAGTAGGGCTGATCTTTACAGAAAGATGGTGAGGGAGTACGTAGCTGACCATACCATCGTCCTAAATGATCACACAGCTCCCTACAACTACTGGGTTTCAAAGCTGGACATGTGGCACAAACTGGCGCTGTACGCCTTGGAGGTTCTTGCCTGCCCTGCCGCTAGCGCGTTGTCCGAGCGGGTTTTCAGTGCAGCTGGTGGCATCATCACCGATAAGCGTACACGCCTGTCGACTGACAGCGCTGACAGGTTGACGCTTATCAAGATGAATAAAGCCTGGATTTCTCCGGATTTTCATTCTCCACCAGGTGAAAGAAGCTCAACCTGAATAATGTATGCACTCCTCCTCCTTATTGTCCTCCTTCTCCTCCTCTTTGTACACTAAAGCAGAGGAAACTGGCTATTTTTTGCCAGGGCCAACTGGCTCTAGGTATAGTACTCTATGTATTTAATTTTTCTGGAGGGCCACCTACCTGCTCCTCTGGTTTGAAAACTTTTTTGGACTGCCACATACAGGCACTCAATTTATTTAATTTTTCTGGAGGACCACCTACCTGCTCCTCTGGTTTGAAAACTTTTTTGGACTTCCACATACAGGCACTCAATTTATTTAATTTTTCTGGAAGACCACCTACCTGCTCCTCTGGTTTGAAAACTTTTTTGGACTGCCACATACAGGCACTCAATTTATTTAATTTTTCTGGAGGACCACCTACCTGCTCCTCTGGTTTGAAAACTTTTTTGGACTGCCACATACAGGCACTCAATTTATTTAATTTTTCTGGAGGACCACCTACCTGCTCCTCTGGTTTGAAAACTTTTTTGGACTGCCACATACAGGCACTATCCAAATTAAATTGTCTCCATAGCAGCTTCCACATGTTGTCTTTTTAGCTGGCTCCACAAGTTGTCTCCATTGCTACCTCGACACGTCATCGCCATAGCTGCCTCCAAAAGTCGTCCGTATAGCTGCCTCCATACATGGTCTCCTTATCAAACGAACTGTGTCAGGCAGAATTGTGGGTTGTTTTCATGGATTCCACATCAAACTTGTTAACTTTGTCGCCACCCTGCTGTGTAATCCACAAAATATACTGGCAAACTTTTATCATTTACCGATATTATTTCAGCGCTTCTTGCGCATCTGTTTACATTCCCCTCAGCCACCATATCCCAAACTTATAAGAAAGCTACTACACTTGATCTTATACAAATGGTTCTTAGAAGTGCTGTTTGGGGAGTAGCCTAGAGATAGGGGCTTGGATTGGCGAAAGCTCGCCTGGCAGCGGAGCGCCAGCTCCATCTCAAGATGCAACTAACATAGTTTTAACTGCAGCACCTTTAATCTACTACTAGTTTACTGCCTCCATACATGGTCCCCTTATCAAACGAGCTGTGTCAGGCAGAATTTTCAGGTGTTTCACCAAATACATAGTGGAACTTGGCCCATCTGTCGCCGCCATGCTGGAGACCTGAAGTTGCAATCATAGCAGCGCAATATGGATGCCCCATACTGTCGCTCTTAATCATGGAACCATTTCCGTAAAAACAATTAAAAATAGAACCACTATGCTATTCCATTATTCCTAGGTGAAATATTCAAACGACCCGGCCTGCTTTGAAAATTATAATTTTTTCAAAGTAAATGCTTCTGGCCCCCAGGCCCATTTTGGGTGGGGAGGAGCCGAGAGACAGGGGCTTGGACAGGGGAAAGCTCGCCTGGCAGTGGACCGCCAGCTCCATCCCAAGATTAGGCAGCCTCAGAGGCATCCATGCATGCTGCCCCTGCTGTTTCCTGTCCATTTTGCCTCCACGATCCTCCACAGCGTCCACCAATGTCTCATTTCAACTCTATACCCCAGACGCTGGAGCACGAGAGGATATGCAGCACATCATCCCCTTATCAAACGAGCTGTGTCAGGCAGAATTTTCAGGTGTTTCACCAGATACATAGTGGAACTCGGCCCATCTGTCGCCGCCATGCTGGAGACCTGAAGTTGCAATCATAGCAGCGCAATATGAATGCCCCATACTGGAAGTCGTCTCCATGGCTGCCTCCACATGTCGTCCCCTTATCAAAAGAGCTGTGTCAGGCTCATTTTTCGGGTGTTTCACCAGATACGTTATGGAACTTGGTCACTATGTCGCCACCATGCTGTGTTATCGACTAAATATACCGTCAACCTTTTGTTCACATAGGAAATCATTTCAGCGCTTCTTGCTCACCTCCTTTAGTTCCTCTCTGCCACCCATTGGTTTGAAGCCTGAGTCCATTTAGGGTATGTCGCCATGACACTCTCTAGCCTGCCGCTGCTGCCGCTGCCTCTGCATGCCGTCCCCTATAGTGTCAGGGTCAATTATTGCATGTTTTAGATGCTATCTAGCCTCATTCGGTCACTCTGTCATGGCCATGCTGTTGCCCATAATTTTGGCATAATGGTACGATTAAGCAGCCTCAAAGGCATCCATGCATGCTGCCCCTGCTGTTTCCTGTCCATTTCCGTGGTGTTTCCATCCTTTTCTGAGGTTCCCAGGTGTTTGGCCAAGCTTCCCTGTGCAGAGCCTTGGTCCCCTTGAAAAATGCTCGAGTCTCCCATTGACTTCAATGGGGCTCGTTATTCGAGATGAGCACTCGAGCATCGGGAAAAGTTCGTCTCGAATAACGAGTACCCGAGCATTTTAGTGCTCGCTCATCTCTAATTCCCACGCCTTGTGTAGGTAGGATGATATGATTCTCTGTTTCCTAAAGATTTAAGGATAGCAAGCAAGGTAATGTCCGTGTAGCAAGTGGAGAAGTGATAAAAAGAGGGGAATATTAAAGTAATTATTGGATTACTCCAACATTGTATAAAGGAGGCAGAGCTTTACAGTTGAGTGGGCAGAATCAGGGGTCAGCTTTGGGTCTGTACATATAGAAAAAGGAAAAAAACTTGGCGCTGACAATTTCACAAAATTGCTATTTATTGAAAGAATTCAATGTAAAATCATATAAAAAACATAAATTCAAACTAGAGATGAGCGAGCACTAAAATGCTCGGGTGCTCGTTACTCGAGCCGAACATTTCCAGATGCTCGAGTGCTCGTTTCGAGTAACGAGCCCCATTGAAGTCAATGGGAGACCCGAGCATTTTTCAAAGGGACCATGGTTCGGGAATAAAATGTGTTATTTAATTGAAAAAGAATGTCTTCTGATAATTTGCAAACATCTGCGATCTATTCTTCACTGTTCCGCGCATATATTATCTCCCGACAAGTTAGCAGATGTAAAGAACAGTGAAGAATAGAATAAAAACAGTGAACACAGTGAACACAGTGAACACAGGATCATTTAAGATAAAAACACAGTGCAGAACACGGTGCAGAATAGATTACAGATGTTCGGCACATCTGCTTACTTGTCGGGAGATACGCGCGGAACGGCGCGAACAAAATAGCATGTGAAGAACAATATATATGTGTGTGAAGAACACATTGCAGATGTTTAAATACATCTGCAATGTGTTCTTCACACATATATATTGTTCTTCACATGCTATTTTGTTTGCGCCGTTCCGCGCGTATCTCCCGACAAGTAAGCAGATGTGCCGAACATCTGTAATCTATTCTGCACTGTGTTCTGCACTGTGTTTTTATCTTAAATGATCCTGTGTTCACTGTTTTTATTCTATTCTTCATTGTTCTTCACTGTGTTTTTTTAATTAAATGCTCGATCTCGAGCAGGGGAAATACTCGTCCGAGCAACGAGCCGTCTCGAGTACCCTAATGCTCGACCGAGCATCAAGCTCGGACGAGCATGTTCGCTCATCTCTAATTCAAACGTATGTTAATTAAAATTAGATTTTTCTAAAACCCCCTTTGTAAAACTATTCACTGAGCTATGTATTTGTGAGGGACCCGAATCTGGTTTGTTTGAAACCCCACTTGGGGCATAGGGAATAAAGCATAAGTGGAAACCAGGTGTGCACCCAAACTTAAGCTGGAAATTATTACCCAAGCTGCGTCCTCTGTATATTTTTTGTTTCCTTCTTTAAATTAAGGTCTGGTTAACACTAAAAATAAAAGCAATCAGTGCTTTTGGGTGAGATCAGCAGGATTGGGAAGGGATAAAACTAAATGTGTGTGATGGAAGACACAAGAGTAATTCTTGAGGCATGTTGAAGAAATGGGTAAAGATGTTCTGCAGCAGCTCCTATTACTCTCTGTGATAATAAGGGTTCATGCACATGCATGTCCATCACATCACATGGACAGATTTCTATCCACTGGAATAAACAAAGAAACTTTCTATAGCAGGACAGAAAGCAGAGATCTAGAAAACTATAATTAAATAATACAAAAAGTATATCAGAAAATTGGATAACTTTTCTTTACACAAACCATATCAAATATTTGCTGAAAGTGGACAACCCCTTTAAATATATGGTGCATGAATGGGATATTATAAAAATATCTTATAGATGCAGCTCACAATAATCCTGAGAATGTCACAACTAGAGATGAGCGAGCACTAAAATGCTCGAGTGCTCGTTATTCGAGACGAACTTTTCCAGATGCTCGAGTGCTCGTCTCGAATAACGAGCCCCATTGAAGTCAATGGGAGACTCGAGCATTTTTCAAAGGGACCATGGTTCGGGAATAAAATGTGTTAATTAATTGAAAAAGAATGTCTTCTGATAAGTTAGCAGATGTATGCAAACATCTGCAATCTATTCTTCACTGTTCCGCGCGTATATTATCTCCCGACAAGTTAACAGATGTGAAGAACAGTGAAGAATAGAATAAAAACAGTAACCACATGATCATTTAAGTGAAAAACACAGTGAAGAATAGATTGCAGATGTTCTGCACATCTGCTTACTTGTCGGGAGATACGCTGTCCCGGGATCCGCTGCTCTTCTTCCACTGAAGTCTCCCCGATGTCTCCGTGCCCCGATGTCTCCGTGCCCCGATGTCTCCGTGCCCCTATGTCTCCGTGCCCCTATGTCTCCGTGCCCATATTTCTCCGTGCCCATATGTCTCCGTGCCCCGATGTCTCCGTGCCCATATGTCTCCGTGCCCATATGTCTCCGTGCCCCGATGTCTCCGTGCCCATATGTCTCCGTGCCCCGATGTCTCCGTGCCCCGATGTCTCCGTGCCCCGATGTCTCCGTGCCCATATGTCTCCGTGCCCATATGTCTCCGTGCCCCGATGTCTCCGTGCCCCGATGTCTCCGTGCCGCTCCCCGATGTCTCCGTGCCGCTGCCCGATGTCTCTGTGCTGCTCCCCGGTGTCTCTGTGCTGCTCCCTTGTGTCTCCGTCCTGCTCACCGTGTTCTGCAATGTCTTCTTCACACATATATATTGTTCTTCACATGCTATTTTGTTCGCACCGTTCCGCGCGTATCTTCCGACAAGTAAGCAGATGTGCCGAACATCTGTAATCTATTCTTCACTGTGTTCTTCACTGTGTTTTTCACTTAAATGATCCTGTGTTCACTGTTTTTATTCTATTCTTCATTGTTCTTCACTGTGTTTTTTTAATTAAATGCTCGATCTCGAGCAGGGGAAATACTCGTCCGAGCAACGAGCCGTCTCGAGTACCTTAATGCTCGAACGAGCATCAAGCTCGGACGAGCATGTTCGCTCATCTCTAGTCACAACTCCATCTCACAGTGAGGGAAGAGGTAGCCATGCATGTGTGGCTATCTTTACTCACCACTATCAAGGTTTCTTGACAACGTTCGAGCATTTGTACAAAAAGTTTACTTGCACTTGCATAATCCTTGCCGCAATTTAGCTATGGACCATTGTGCTTGATTGTTCTTTACATCACAAATTCTTTACTTCACAGCTGGAATTTAATAAAAAAGAGTTAAGTTGGACAGTATACAGTGGGCCTAAAGCAACAGATTTTATCATAAATTGTGCCAAATGACAAACTCAGCTGTTTTTTTTCTAACAAGTGTAATCTGTAACCTGTAATCCCTCAACCAGAAAATGTTTTTATTGTAAGTAATACTTTTTCTGACATTACAAATTAAAAAAATAATTAATTACACTTTAACCCCTCTCTGTTCCGTAAAATCAAACGTTCCAATTTCCCCTCACCCTTTCCATTTTTGGAAACCTCCTTGTAATTCATCACCATTGTGTGTGTATGTGGTTTGTCTGTCTATCTAAGACATTTAAATATATTAAGATTCCTCCAGACCTTTAAAATAAGCCTTGTACCTCGAGACGAGCAGTCATCTTTAATAATTCAATTAAACCTTTGCATTGGATTTATTTTGCAACACTTGCATAAAGAGTAATTTAATTTTCTTCACACTTCTGCTGACAAGCGCAAGCAAAATGTCAATCAGAGTAGGAAGATATGCTGGCTTGCTAGCATGTCCTTATCACTGATCTAGAAGGTTAAAATTCAGGATGATGACCAAGGCATCTTGAAGAGGCTTGCAAGTAGTCTGTTGTATAACTTGTTGTTTTTGATGCTTGACAGTGAAAAAGGTATACAAATGTAAAATGTGAAAGCTCATGCATATTATATCAGCTAAGAAGAAGCCCACACTCTCTGCTTGTAGGTCAGATAAGATTTCTTAACATATCTTGAGAATCAGAGACCTTCCAACAGTTCACATGGGTTCGCATTTTACCTCCTATTCCTTTGCATGTTAGGCGCCTTCATGCGCAACTTTCCAGAAGGGGTAAAATACTGTTTGGAGCCTCTGCACTAATCTTTTATGTTGCTAGTTTGTTCAACAATTTGTTTCCAATGCAACTAGTCTATTTGAAATGTTTTTTAATAATGGTTAACTTTGTGATAATTAATCCCTAAAAGCCAAGTCATACTTTTTCATTTTTCTGTTTCCATTTTTCACTCACCACATTCAAAAATCCATTACATTTCAAATTCTCTGTATACAGAGCTGTTCGTGTTTTTTTTTCTCCAATACAAATTGTACTTTATAGTGAATTCCAGGTCCCATATACCATTCCATGTACTGAGAAGCTAGAAAAAATTTCAAATAAGGCAAAATGGAGGAAAAAGTGCATTTGCATCAATTTTTTTCTAGCCCTGGTATTACACCTTGTGCCCCAAGTGACACCTCTCCTTTATTCTCTGGGTTGGTATGATCATTGAAATAACAAATTTATATAGGTTTTATTGTGTTATTGGACATAAGTAAAATGTTGCAAGAGCTGCAGAACTTCAGTTAAAATAATTCTAAACTTTAATTATGTCATAATTTAAAAAAGCTGTACAAACGTCATGGTCACACTGGACTAGACCTATGTGTTTTCAAACTGCAGGTTTTTACTTATGGTCTAACAGACATAAGAACGCTACAACATTAAAAAGATTCAGAAGACCTAAGAGAATGTTAAGTCACTTATGTGAAGACTGACCAGAACAAAGTGAGAAACAGAGAAAGTAACCACATTGCCAGACACATGGTGGGAGATCCATTATGCCTTCTCCACCAGATTTTCTATAGTTTCTGTCAGAAAATTAATAAATAAAAATATAATCTTTATTCTACAGAAATTACTTAAAATTACATATCATAAAATAAAAAACAACAATCCAAGTATTGCGGCTAGAGATGGGCGAATTTTTCAAAAATTCAATTCGCAGAGTTTGCCGAATTTTCAGACAAAATTTGTTTTGACTTGAATCGAATCATGTCGATTCACTTTAAAAAACAGGTATTTCCTGGCTGCAGAGAGCCTGTAGGGTGTTGTAGAATGTTGTGCCATGCTCAAATATGCATAGGGAGCGTGGTTTGGTCTATAAACAATGCTGTGTTTTAGTGTGACAAGCACCTGACAGCCGCCACTCTTAGAATCGCTTTACTGTTCAATTCCTTGGGCACTTACAGGGGCCAACTTGACCAAATTAGTGAAGTGGGGACGCAGCCTGACAAGGTAACGTCTGTTCCAGCTCGAAAGGACTGAGCTGAGGACCAAGATCCCACTATAACATCAAAGAGTGCACTCTTTTTACACTGACATCAGATGATACCATAGATTACGTCAGAACCTGTTCTATTAAACGCTGATACATGTAGAAACTCCCCAAAACAGTGGAGAGGATGTAGGCAGTAATTTTGCACTGACATCACTCATCATTTTGCCCTGCTTTTCAACCGTCAGTGTCCACTTTCAATCGGTCAATAATCCATCAGTATTACTATAGCCAAAAACAAACATGAGTTGATCCAAAACAGAGATGACCAGTAAATTGGATATGTGCCTTTCCTCTGTGTTCTTTATCCACTCCTGCTTTTGGCTATCAATCCTGAAGCTTTTCATTGCTTCTGACAGATTAAATGAAGGGTAAAACCAAACATAGTGGCAACGTCATAGAGTGGTGGAGGGTGAAAACAGCATTATGGAATTCATAGGGTGTTCCAGGAAGACAGCGGTCAGTTGAGAGCAGCATGAGTAGGCTGCAGAGTGGCACAATGACAAATTATGGAGGTGGTACCAACATCGTAGGCCGCAGTGTGGCACAATGACAGAGTGTGGAGGTGGAGGCAGCAGCATGAGGTCAGAGAGTATACCTTGATATCTACCTTAGCAACAAAAAAGAATTGAAATTTGGGGAATATAGAACCCAAAAAACTGACACCCTGGACTTTGAGAAAAAATCACTCCACCAACTATGTGGATTTGACACGGATTTCTTGATATCTACTTTAGCAACAAAAAAGAATTGAAATTTGGGTAATACAGAACCACTGACACCTTGGACTTTTAGCAAAAATCACTCCATTAGCTACTGAGTACAAGCAGCTAGACGCCAGAGACAGCACATGCAGTGTGAAATGATGGGATTGCAAATGGCCGTCTGTTTTTATAGGGCTGTGACATCGCATAAGCCTGCCGGTCGCTGATTGGCTTACATGTAACATGTATTAGTGTAGAAAGAAATTCTGCATTTTAAACTCAACTATATATTTTATAGTCTTATGATTTATATTCACTATCATCTTTATAGCTTAGGAACTGAAAATTGAACCTTTCCCAAATAAATATGAGCTACTGTATGTGTCATCTGGTAGTCACAATTTATATTATCCAAGAATTAGAATCATAAAGCTTTTTAAGGCTGGGATACCTAAGGGGTTCTTGGTTACCACTGAGATGGACAATCTGTTGTCAATATGAGAAACTTGCATGTTAAAATTTTTTTTACATTTTACTGACTAAACGTTGTTAAGATAAATTACATCAACTTTATAAATAAAAGTATAGCATTGAAAATTTTAGTGCATATAAATCAAAATAATGTAGATGTAAAGAATGCTAGTGTATATTTTTATAATACCATACCATGTGGTTATATGATTAGCAGCTGTCAATTTTGGAAATTTGCTGGAATGGACTGCATTTGACAGACCCATCGCTTTCCCTACTTACAGATTACTTACAAACTATTTAACACTTACATTCTACTGCAAATAATAGTTAAGCCCTTGGAGACTCAGCCTTTTTTTACCTTTAGGACGCGGTCCCATTTTTCAAATCTGCCCTGTGTCACTATAAGTACTTATAGCTTTGGAACGCTATAAGATATCCAGGGGAATTTGAGATTATTTTCTTGTGACACATTTGACTTCAAACTAGTTTGAAAATTTGGATGATGTCTTTTGTGTTTAGTTATGAAAAAACAAGAAATTTGCCAAAAATTTTGAAAAATTCTTTATTTTCAAAGTTCTAAATTCTCTACTTTTGATGCATATAGTAATAGCACCCAAATAAATTCATAACTTGCATTTCCCAAATGTCTGCTTTATGTTGGCATGGTTTTGTAAGATTCCACATATTTTACTAGAATGTTATAAGGCTCAGAATTTAGGTACCATTTTTTAAATTTTTTGGAAAATCACCAAATCCTACATTTAGAGGGACCTTCTCTACTTTTAATTGACCTTGAGAGGCCTAAATAATAGCTATACTCATAAAATCCTGCATTATGGAAACTACAACCCTCAATGTATTAAAAAACACTTTTAAGAAGTATTTTTTAACCCCTTAAGGGTTAAAACAAAATGGATATGCGGTCTACAAATTGTAATTTTTTTTTTTTTTTTTACATTTTAAAACTTTATTGAAGATATTCATGCTACAGAGCATTACGGTAAAGTGTTACAGAGTTTTCCAGTAAGATTTACATACAACATTGTGTATATTTCAAGGCTCAGGGTGGGAGCAATATATACAAAAAAAGAAGAAAAAGAAAAATTTCCTATCGTTCAAAAGGCAATCTTCCTCTTGCTTTGTCTTGTCTTGCGGAAGGTAAGTACCCTTGTTTCCATAGATTAAGTGAGTCCTTAAATTGCAAAGTCCCTGAGGCTTCAGTGTTCTGTAACTTGTCTTATCACTTGTCTTATTTTCTCCTTGGTGCATTGTAGCAATGACAAAAACAACAAAAACAACAGCATAAACCAACAAACAAACATTCTTAACATAGCTTCCTAGTATAGGCCTAAGTGCTAAGTGCGAGTTGAGCAAGGTTTATTGTTTGTAGTATGAGCTTTGGAGCCATATGTTCCAATTTGTTTGAAATTTCTTGTATTTATTTTCTTGGTATGCGATGGCTTTTTCTATTGAGCAATTTGTGTTTATTAACGATATCGCCTCTGCAATATTAGGGCAAGTTTTGCTCTTCCAATATCTAGTCAAGATCAGTTTAGTTGCCATAAGAATGTGAAAGATTACTGCCCTGTGAGATGGAGGGTATAAATCTATTCCTATCCAAATTAGGGTAGTTGCGGGTGATATTTTGTCTTTATTATTCGTGATGGTTTGTATAATATTAAAGGCATCCTTCCATAGAGGCCTTGTCACAGGGCATCCCCATAGTGTGTGTAGTATGGTGCCCCTTGACCCACAACCTCTCCTGCACTCGGGTGATGCCGATGGAAAAGCTTTGTGTATACGTGTTGGGGTGAAATACCACCTTAGTCTCGTCTTTGCCACTGCTTCCTGGTGTGCTGTACATCTAAAACTAGTGTTTGCAAACTGTATGGCTTTGATCCATTGCTGTTCAGTGAATGATGCCTTCAATTCTAGTTCCCATTTGGTCATGTGTGGGAGTTTGGAGAATGAACTCTTTTCTCCTATCAGATTGTAAAAGTAAGAAATGCCCTTTTTAATTCCCTTCGGGGAATTCAACGTTTTCATAATGTTAGTATCTATCCCTGGGCATAGGTCTTTCCTTTTATGGAGGAAGTCTCTGATTCTTAGGTAGGCATAGAAGTCCCTACTTGATATGGCATACTTCTGTCCTAAAACTGCAAAGGGGGTCAAGGAGGACCCCGAGAGTATTTCTCTCATAGTGCAGATACCTTGTAAATACCAGGAGTAAGTTGGCAAGTTTCCTATCAAAAAGTCTAAAAAGCCTAATGGGATTTGTTGTGGTGGGAGTGTTTCTTTCTTACCCGGGTGTTGCACTGATAGTTTCCATGCTCTATCTAGAGCTTGGATTGTGAGAAGTTTGGAGGGAGGGGGTTCCGTTTCCCACATGTGAGATAGTAAGCGATATTTGAGCGGTTGGTCTTTGTGGTGTAATCTATCAATGATACACCATAGTTTGTCAGTTTCATCTTGCCACCAGTATTGTGATTGATCCAAAACCGCTGCCAGGTAGTATTCGAATAAGTCTGGAAGTCCCAGACCCCCACTTGTTTTTGTTTTGCTTAAAATCTTTTGTGCTATTCTAGGAGGTTTGTTTTGCCATATAAATTTGTTCATTTGGGAGTTAGCAAGTTTAAAAAAGGATTTGTGTATATGGATCGGCATTGTGCGGAATATATATAGATATTTTGGCAGGGTCATCATTTTAAAAGTTGCAATTTGCCCGAACCATGACAGCGTATGTTTTGCATAATTGTCAAGGTCTTGCTTAACCTCTTGTATTAATCTAACATAATTTAGTTTGTATAGTTTGTCCACCGGGTATGTCAAATGAATTCCTAGGTAGCCTACCTGATTCTCCCTCCAGTCTAGAGTGTAGGTCTGTTTTAAAGTGTTAAGTGTCGTGTTAGGTATATTCACCGGTAGAACTTGTGATTTGGAATTATTTATTTTATAAAAAGAGATTTTGCTATACTTGGAGATAATGTTGAAAACGTGCTTAAGAGATGAGAGGGGATCAGTGTTGATTAGAATAATGTCATCCGCGAATAGGCAGATTTTATTTACTAGTGCTCCTGTTTTGATACCTTTTATAGCAGGGTGGTCTTGTATAGCTATAGCCAATGGCTCTATAGATAGAATAAAAATGTTTGGCGAAAGAGGGCAACCCTGCCTGGTACCATTTGTTAGGTTAAATGATTTAGATCTAACACCATTGACGAAAACAGTGGCGGATGGGTTTGAATAGAGAGCTTTAATTGCCATTAATATGTGCCCCTCTAGACCCATCTTACTTAGTACTGCAAAAGCGTACTCCCAATTCACTCTGTCAAACCCCTTTTCGGCGTCGACAGTGATGAAGGACGCTTCGATGTGATTTAGTTCGCAGTGTTGAAGTAAATCAATAACTCTTCTGGTGTTGTCCGAGGCTTGTCTTGATGGGGTAAAGCCTGCTTGGTCCGGTGAGATAAGGGATGGGACTACTACTTTAAGCCTGTTTGCCAAGATTTTAGCATATATTTTAATATCATCATTTAATAATGATATTGGGCGAAAATGTGTAGGTCTATCAGGAGTTTTGCCTGGCTTAGGTATTGTGACAATGATTGCCTCTAACATTTCTTTGGGAAACCCTCCTTCTGAGGCTGCTTGAGAAAACACTTTGAGCATGTATGGTGCTAAAATTTTAGAAAACTTTTTGTAGTACAAACCCGGTAGTCCATCAGGGCCTGGTGCTTTATTTTTTGGTAGAGCTTGTATTGTTTTAATTATTTCTTTGGTTGTTAGGGGAGCGTTTAGCTGAGGAAGCTGTTGTGCAGTCACTTTTGGGTAGGGAAAGTTTCTCTAAAAATGCAGAGATCAAGTTGGGGTCTGGGGGGATTACCTCTCCACTTTTCTCTAGGTTGTACAAGCTAGCGTAGTATGTCATAAATATATTTGCTATTTCTCTAGGTGATATGGCTTTAGTGTTGGTTTCAGGGTGAATTAAGTAGGGGATTCTTGTTTTTTGGGCTCGTTGTTTAATTCTCTTCGCCAAAAGTGCTCGTGCCTTCTGGTCCTTAAGTAGTATTTAATTTTTAGTTTCTGCATTGATGCTGCATATTTATGTGCACCAAGAATGGAGCCCAAGAAACAAGATACTAAGGTGAGATTCATCACGACTTTCAACTCACAGTGGGAAAAAGTGAGAGGGGTGCTACTGAAGCACTGGCAGGTCTTAAGGATTGATCAGACCCTTCAGCAATATATACAAAAAAATCCATCCATTACCTACCGCCGATCAAAAAATCTAAAGGACCTCCTGGTCCGAAGTACTCACAATACTCCATCCTGTCGTAATGCGTTTGGTTCTCGTGGGCCTAAATGGGGGTGTCGCCCTTGTGGCGCCTGTGTGGCGTGTGTGAACGTTGAAACTACCACTGTCTTTTTCGATTCCACCAGACAGAAACAGTATAGGATTACACACACGATAACCTGCACGACGATTGGGGTAATCAACTTTGCCACATGCCCCTGTGACCTCATCTATATAGGTCTAACATCTCGGGAGCTTCGTCGCAGAATTCGAGAACACGTTTTGGGCATTGAGGCAGCCAGAAGTGAAACAGATCTGACGAAATTGAAGACTATCCCCCGTCACTTTAAGGAATGTCACCAGTGCGATGGATCCAAACTTAAGGTGAGGGGGATTGATCGGGTTCTAATAGATGCTAGGGGGGGCAATTGGAGGAAGGTGTTGGCCCAGAGAGAGACCAAATGGATTTATCTCCTAAATACGGTTACCCCGTATGGTCTCAATGAGAATCTAAGCTTCGCACCGTTCTTATAATTTTTCCTCCTAAAATATTCTTCCTTGCTTTTCATTAGGTTTTCCTCTCCAGTGTAGGTTTTACTAATGGTTTTAATCATTCTAAAAAAATTTTTTCTTTTTTCTTTTTTTATGTAATTTGACTGTGAACATGTGCCTTTCATTCTTTCTTCTTCTTTTCACAGTTACAGTTTGGACCATCTTCATATCATCTTTGGGACATTTTCCAATTTTTGCGCTCTAATTGTAGCTTCATCTAGCGTTTATCTGCCTTCCCCTTTCACCTTCACGAGTGTTTCACTGGGTTTTGCACTGCACTGTGTGTTCACATTTTTACCCTATTTTCTTTCATCCCATTATTTGTGTATGTAATTTTGGTTTATACAGTTGGTAATACTTTATGCACTGTATATTGCTTAGGGGCAATTTAAGCTTGTATACCCATTTCATGTATTTTTGACATGCAAAGTGAGAATTATTAGCACTTTATATAGTATCATATGTCCACTTTTTGCATCTTTGATAACTTGTGTAGGTGTTTTCTTGCACTAGAACATAATAACATTTTTTTGTACTAATAGGGTATTTGCCTATAGGTATTCTTTTGCACTTTATTCATTTAGTACTGTACACGTTGATCTACATGGTTTATATCTCCGATTACGATGTTTACTTGGCTGTCATGTTTGCACAGCCTGTTTTAGCACTTTTTAGGCCAATAGACTTTTATTGGCACTATGCACTTTTTGTACATTCTACAGGTCAGGTTTTCTTATCCATGTGTTTTTACTTGCACTTTGTATTTTTACTTGCACTTTGCACTTTTCTGTATCTGGAGGCTAGATGTCGTATTAATTTTTCTGTCGCTTTGATGACTACTCAGCGACACTCCTTAATTAATGTGCAGCACACAGTTTATACATAAGCGCCAGTTCTTACCCTTATTATCTATGGTGCGACATACTGCACCGTGCGACATTTTTTGGCGCAGGCGCACGCACCCTTTTCTGTGTGTGCGGGGTCTCGCGGGAATTTGTCTTCCCGCGCCTGCGCGATACCCTGGCGCTTTACTTCCGGTTTCCATGCTGTTCCGCTACAGCGTTTAGGTATGTGGATTAGAGATGAGCGAACACTAAAATGCTCGGGTGCTCGTTATTCGAGACGAACTTTTCCCGATGCTCGAGTGCTCGTCTCGAATAACGAACCCCATTGAAGTCAATGGGAGACTCGAGCATTTTTCAAGGGGACCAAGGCTCTGCACAGGGAAGCTTGGCCAAACACCTGGAAACCTCAGAAAAGGATGGAAACACCACGGAAATGGACAGGAAACAGCAGGGGCAGCATGCATGGATGCCTCTGAGGCTGCTTAATCGCACCATTATGCCAAAATTATGGGCAACAGCATGGCCATGACAGAGTGACAGAATGAAGCTAGATAGTATCTAAAACATCCAATAATTGACCCTGACACTATAGGGGACGGCATGCAGAGGCAGCGGCAGCAGGCTAGAGAGTGGCATGGCGACATACCCTAATTGGACTCAGGCTTCAAACCAATGGGTGGCAGAGAGGAACCAAAGGAGGTGAGCAAGAAGCGCTCAAATAATATCGGTACATGATAAAAGTTTGCCAGTATATTTTGTGGATTACACAGCAGGGTGGCGACAAAGTTAACATGGAAGCCATGAAAACAACCCAAAATTCTGCCTGACACAGCTCGTTTGATAAGGGGACCATGTATGGAGGCAGTGAACTAGTAGTAGATTAAAGGTGCTGCAGTTAAAACTATGTTAGTTGGATCTTGGCATGGAGCTGGCGCTCCGCTGCCAGGCGAGCTTTCGCCAATCCAAGCCCCTGTCTATAGGCTACTCCCCAAACAGCACTTCTAAGAACCTTTTGTATAAGATCAAGTGTAGTAGCGTTCTTATAAGTTTAGGATATGCCGGGTGAGGGGAATGTAAACAGCTGCGCAAGAAGCGCTGAAATAATATCCGTAAATGGTAAAAGTTTGCCAGTATATTTTGTGGATAACACAGCAGGGTGGCGACAAAGTTAACAACTTTGATGTGGAATCCATGAAAACAACCCAAATTTCTGCCTGACACACCTCGTTTGATAAAGGGACGATGTATGGAGGCAGCTATATGGACGACTTTTGGAGGTAGCAATGGAGACAACGTGTGGAGGCTGCTATGGAGACAATTTAATTTGGATAGTGCCTGTATGTGGCAGTCCCAAACATTTTTCAAACCAGAGGAGCAGGTAGGTGGCCCTCCAGTAAAATGGAATAGATTGAGTGCCTGTATGTGGCAGTCCCAAAAATTGTTCAAACCAGAGGAGCAGGTAGGTGGCCCTCCAGTAAAATGGAATAGATTGAGTGCCTGTATGTGGCAGTCCCAAAAATGTTTCAAACCAGAGGAGCAGGTAGGTGGCCCTGCAGTAAAATGGAATAGATTGAGTGCCTGTATGTGGCAGTCCCAAACATTTTTCAAACCAGAGGAGCAGGTAGGTGGCCCTCCAGTAAAATGGAATAGATTGAGTGCCTGTATGTGGCAGTCCCACAAATTGTTCAAACCAGAGGAGCAGGTAGGTGGCCCTCCAGTAAAATGGAATAGATTGAGTGCCTGTATGTGGCAGTCCCAAAAATTGTTCAAACCAGAGGAGCAGGTAGGTGGCCCTCCAGTAAAATGGAATAGATTGAGTGCCTGTATGTGGCAGTCCCAAAAATGTTTCAAACCAGAGGAGCAGGTAGGTGGCCCTCCAGTAAAATGGAATAGATTGAGTGCCTGTATGTGGCAGTCCCAAACATTTTTCAAACCAGAGGAGCAGGTAGGTGGCCCTCCAGTAAAATGGAATAGATTGAGTGCCTGTATGTGGCAGTCCCAAAAATTGTTCAAACCAGAGGAGCAGGTAGGTGGCCCTGCAGTAAAATGGAATAGATTGAGTGCCTGTATGTGGCAGTCCCAAAAATTGTTCAAACCAGAGGAGCAGGTAGGTGGCCCTCCAGTAAAATGGAATAGATTGAGTGCCTGTATGTGGCAGTCCCAAAAATTTTTTAAATCAGAGGACCGGGTAGGTGGCCCTCCAGAAAAATGGAATAGATTGAGTGCCTGTATGTGGCACTCACAAAAATTGTTTCAAACAGAGGACCGGGTAGGTGGCCCTCCAGAAAAATTAAATGCATGAAGTACTATAGCAAGAGCCAGTGGGCCCTGTCAAAAAATAGCCATTTTCCTCTGCTTTACTGTACAAAGAGGAGGAGAAGGAGGAAAATGAGGAGGAGGAGGAGGAGTGGATCAATTATTCAGGTTGAGCTTCCTTCACCTGGTGGAGATTGGAAATTCTGAGAAATCCAGCCTTTATTCATTTTAATAAGCGTCAGCCTGTCAGCGCTGTCAGTCGACAGGCGTGTACGCTTATCGGTGATGATGCCACCAGCTGCACTGAAAACCCGCTCGGACAAGACGCTAGCGGCAGGGCAGGCAAGAACCTCCAAGGCGTACAGCGCCAGTTCGTGCCACATGTCCAGCTTTGAAACCCAGTAGTTGTAGGGAGCTGTGTGATCATTTAGGACGATGGTATGGTCAGCTACGTACTCCCTCACCATCTTTCTGTAAAGATCAGCCCTACTCTGCCGAGACTGGGGACAGGTGACAGTGTCTTGCTGGGGTGACATAAAGCTGGCAAAAGCCTTGTAAAGCGTACCCTTGCCAGTGCTGGACAAGCTGCCTGCTCGCCTACTCTCCCTCGCTACTTGTCCCGCAGAACTACGCACTCTGCCGCTAGCGCTGTCAGAAGGGAAATACTGTTTCAGCTTGTGCACCAGGGCCTGCTGGTATTCATGCATTCTCACACTCCTTTCCTCTGCAGGGATGAGAGTGGGAAGATTTTGCTTGTACCGTGGGTCCAGGAGAGTGAACACCCAGTAATCGGTGCTGGAATAAATTCTTTGAACGCGAGGGTCACGGGATAGGCAGCCTAGCATGAAATCTGCCATATGCGCCAGAGTACCAACGCGTAAGAATTCACTCCCCTCACTGGCCTGACTGTCCATTTCCTCCTCCTCCAACTCCTCCAACTCCTCTTCTTCTGCCCATACACGCTGAACAGTGAAGGTCTGAGCAATGCTCCCCTCTTGTGTCTCGCCAACATTCTCCTCCTCTTCCTCCTCATCCTCCTCCACCTCCACCTCCTCCGATATGCGCTGAGAAACAGACCTGAGGGTGCTTTGGCTATCAACAAGGGAATATTCTTCCCCTGTCTCTTGTGACGAGCGCAAAGCTTCCGACTTCATGCTGACCAGAGAGTTTTTCAACAGGCCAAGCAGCGGGATGGTGAGGCTGATGATGGCGGCATCGCCACTGACCATCTGTGTTGACTCCTCAAAGTTACTCAGCACCTGACAGATATCAGACATCCACGTCCACTCCTCATTGTAGACTTGAGGAAGCTGACTGACCTGACTACCAGTTCTGGTGGAAGTTGACATCTGGCAGTCTACAATCGCTCTGCGCTGCTGGTAAACTCTGGATAACATGGTGAGTGTTGAATTCCACCTCGTGGGCACGTCGCACAACCGTCGGTGAGCGGGCAGTTGGAGGCGGCGCTGCGCTGCCCTGAGAGTGGCAGCATCTGGGCTGGACTTCCTGAAATGCGCACAGATGCGGCGCACCTTCGTGAGCAAATCAGACAGATTGGGGTATGTCTTGAGGAAACGCTGAACTATCAGATTTAACACATGGGCCAGGCATGGCACATGTGTCAGTCTGCCGAGTTGCAGAGCCGCCACCAGGTTACGGCCGTTGTCACACACAACCATTCCCGGCTTGAGGTTCAGCGGTGCCAGCCACAGATCAGTCTGCGCCGTGATGCCCTGTAATAGCTCTTGGGCGGTGTGCCTTTTGTCGCCTAGGCTCAGCAGTTTGAGCACCGCCTGCTGTCGCTTAGCGACGGCACTGCTGCTGTGCCTAGAGCTACCGACTGATGGCGCCGTGCCCACGGATGGTAGTTCGGAGGAGGAGGTGGAGGAGGGGTGGGAGGAGGAGGAGGCATAGTAGGCCTGAAACACCTGGACCGAGGTAGGCCCCGCAATCCTCGGCGTCGGCAGTATATGAGCAGCCCCAGGGTCAGACTCGGTCCCAGCCTCCACCAAGTTAACCCAATGTGCCGTCAGCGATATATAGTGGCCCTGCCCGGCAGCACTCGTCCACGTGTCCGTGGTCAGGTGGACCTTGTCAGAAACGGCGTTGGTCAGGGCACGGATGATGTTGTCTGACACGTGCTGGTGCAGGGCTGGGACGGCACATCGGGAAAAGTAGTGGCGGCTGGGGACCGAATACCGAGGGGCGGCCGCCGCCATGAGGTTGCGAAAGGCCTCGGTCTCTACTAGCCTATAGGGCAGCATCTCCAGGCTAAGCAATCTGGAGATGTGCACATTAAGGGCTTGGGCGTGCGGGTGGGTTGCACTATATTTGCGTTTCCGCTCCAGCGTCTGGGGTATGGAGAGCTGAACACTGGTGGATGCTGTGGAGGATCGTGGAGGCGACGATGGGGTTTTTGTGGCAGGGTCCTGGGCAGGGGGTGACTAGCAGCTGACACAGGGGAAGGAGCAGTGGTGTGCACGGCCGGAGGTGAACGGGCTTGTTGCCACTGAGTGGGGTGCTTAGCATTCATATGCCTGCGCATACTGGTGGTAGTTAAGCTAGTAGTGGTGGAACCCCTGCTGAGCCTGGTTTGGCAAATGTTGCACACCACAGTCCGTCGGTCATCCGGTGTTTCCTTAAAGAACCTCCAGACTTCTGAAGATCTAGCCCTCGCCGCAAGAGCCCTCGCCACGGGAGCTTCACTAGTTGACACATTTGGCGCTGATGCACCAGCTCTGGCCCTGCCTCTCCGTCTGGCCCCACCACTGCCTCTTCCAACCTGTTCTGGTCGAGGACTCTCCTCCGTCTCAGAAGCACTGTGTTCACTCGGCCTCTCAACCCAGCTTGGGTCTGTCACCTCATCATCCTCCGATCCCTCAGTCTGCTCCCCCCTCGGACTTCCTGCCCTGACAACAACTTCCCCACTGTCTGACAACCGTGTCTCCTCATCGTCGGACACCTCTTTACACACTTCCACTACGTCAAGAAGGTCATCATCACCCACAGACTGTGACTGGTGGAAAACCTGGGCATCGGAAAATTGCTCAGCAGCAACCGGACAAGTGGTTTGTGACTGTGGGAAGGGTCCAGAAAACAGTTCCTCAGAGTATGCCGGTTCAAATGGCAAATTTTCCTGGGAGGGGGCAGACTGGGGGGGAGGAGGCTGAGGTGCAGGAGCTGGAGGAGTGGCGATTTCGGTGACATGGGTGGACTGCGTGGAAGACTGACTGGTGGTGGACAAATTGCTCGAAGCATTGTCAGCAATCCACGACATCACCTGTTCGCACTGTTCTGGCCTCAACAGTGCTCTACCACGAGTCCCAGTAACTTCAGACATGAACCTAGGGAGTGTAGCTCTGCGGCGTTCCCCTGCTCCCTCATCAGCAGGTGGTGTCTCACCCCGCCCAGGACCACGGCCTCTGACCCCTGCAGTAGTTGGACGCCCACGTCCCCGCCCTCGTCCTCTACCCCTAGCCCTCGGGTTAAACATTTTTAAAATGAGAGTTATAACTTTATTTTTTTTTTTACTTTTTTTTGTTTTTTTTTGTGTTTTTTGTTTTTTTTTGTGTTTTTTTTTTTTTTTTGAGTTTTTAAAACCAAACAATGCTATCCTATTGCTATGGCTATTTTCTAGCCAAGTATCAAAGCACACTACTATGCCAGATGAGATGACACTGAGTTAGTGCCTAATTGAAATCCAACCCCTACTAAATTTTCCCACTTCGGTCTTTGCTATGGATATGTGCGTCACTAAGTGCAGAACACAGCGGTCGCAAGTCTCACTACAAATTGCTCAGAATTGGCTAGTACATGCACTGCAGAAAGTACAGCCACCAGCAGATCAACCAGAAATCAAATATATAGAACGCTACTGTACGCGTAAGTAAGCTCTTTGTATTCTCCTATGGCTATTTTCTAGCCAAGTATCAAAGCACACTACTATGCCAGATGAGATGACACTGAGTTAGTGCCTAATTGAAATCCAACCCCTACTAAATTTTCCCACTTCGGTCTTTGCTATGGATATGTGCGTCACTAAGCGCAGAACACAGCGGTCGCAAGTCTCACTACAAATTGCTCAGAATTGGCTAGTACATGCACTGCAGAAAGTACAGCCACCAGCAGATCAACCAGAAATAAAATATATAGAACGCTACTGTACGCGTAAGTAAGCTCTTTGTATTCTCCTATGGCTATTTTCTAGCCAAGTATCAAAGCACACTACTATGCCAGATGAGATGACACTGAGTTAGTGCCTAATTGAAATCCAACCCCTACTAAATTTTCCCACTTCGGTCTTTGCTATGGATATGTGCGTCACTAAGCGCAGAACACAGCGGTCGCAAGTCTCACTACAAATTGCTCAGAATTGGCTAGTACATGCACTGCAGAAAGTACAGCCACCAGCAGATCAACCAGAAATCAAATATATAGAACGCTACTGTACGCGTAAGTAAGCTCTTTGTATTCTCCTATGGCTATTTTCTAGCCAAGTATCAAAGCACACTACTATGCCAGATGAGATGACACTGAGTTAGTGCCTAATTGAAATCCAACCCCTACTAAATTTTCCCACTTCGGTCTTTGCTATGGATATGTGCGTCACTAAGCGCAGAACACAGCGGTCGCAAGTCTCACTACAAATTGCTCAGAATTGGCTAGTACATGCACTGCAGAAAGTACAGCCACCAGCAGATCAACCAGAAATCAAATATATAGAACGCTACTGTACGCGTAAGTAAGCTCTTTGTATTCTCCTATGGCTATTTTCTAGCCAAGTATCAAAGCACACTACTATGCCAGATGAGATGACACTGAGTTAGTGCCTAATTGAAATCCAACCCCTACTAAATTTTCCCACTTCGGTCTTTGCTATGGATATGTGCGTCACTAAGCGCAGAACACAGCGGTCGCAAGTCTCACTACAAATTGCTCAGAATTGGCTAGTACATGCACTGCAGAAAGTACAGCCACCAGCAGATCAACCAGAAATCAAATATATAGAACGCTACTGTACGCGTAAGTAAGCTCTTTGTATTCTCCTATGGCTATTTTCTAGCCAAGTATCAAAGCACACTACTATGCCAGATGAGATGACACTGAGTTAGTGCCTAATTGAAATCCAACCCCTACTAAATTTTCCCACTTCGGTCTTTGCTATGGATATGTGCGTCACTAAGCGCAGAACACAGCGGTCGCAAGTCTCACTACAAATTGCTCAGAATTGGCTAGTACATGCACTGCAGAAAGTACAGCCACCAGCAGATCAACCAGAAATCAAATATATAGAACGCTACTGTACGCGTAAGTAAGCTCTTTGTATTCTCCTATGGCTATTTTCTAGCCAAGTATCATAGCACACTACTATGCCAGATGAGATGACACTGAGTTAGTGCCTAATTGAAATCCAACCCCTACTAAATTTTCCCACTTCGGTCTTTGCTATGGATATGTGCGTCACTAAGCGCAGAACACAGCGGTCGCAAGTCTCACTACAAATTGCTCAGAATTGGCTAGTACATGCACTGCAGAAAGTACAGCCACCAGCAGATCAACCAGAAATCAAATATATAGAACGCTACTGTACGCGTAAGTAAGCTCTTTGTATTCTCCTATGGCTATTTTCTAGCCAAGTATCAAAGCACACTACTATGCCAGATGAGATGACACTGAGTTAGTGCCTAATTGAAATCCAACCCCTACTGAATTTTCCCACTTCGGTCTTTGCTATGGATATGTGTGCCACTAAGAGCTAAACACAACGGTAGCAAGTCCCCCTGCTAATTCCTCACAAAATGGTACTAGATGCAAATTAAAATAAAAAAAGTAGAACGTTATTGTAGCCCTAAGAAGGGCTGTTGGGTTCTTTGAGAATCACTCCTGCCTAACAGTAAGCTAATAGAACACCCTAACGCTTTCCCTGACCAGCAGCAGCTCTCTCCCTAGCGGCATCCAGACACAGAATGATCCGAGCAGCGCGGGCAGCGGCTAGTCTATCCCAGGGTCACCTGATCTGGCCAGCCAACCACTGCTATCGACGTGTAAGGGTACCACGTCATGCTGGGTGGAGTGCAGAGTCTCCTGGCTTGTGATTGGCTCTGTTTCTGGCCGCCAAAAAGCAAAACGGCGGGAGCTGCCATTTTCTCGAGCGGGCGAAGTATTCGTCCGAGCAACGAGCAGTTTCGAGTACCCTAATGCTCGACCGAGCATCAAGCTCGGACGAGCATGTTCGCTCATCTCTAATGTGGATGCATTTACCATTATACATTTCACCTGTGTCCATTATTTTTAGTCCCCTTTCATTGGTCCTGTGTTAGTTAAATAGGCACTAGTTAGAGATGAGCGAACACTAAAATGCTCGGGTACTCGTTATTCGAGACGAACTTTTCCCGATGCTCGAGTGCTCGTCTCGAATAACGAACCCCATTGAAGTCAATGGGAGACTCGAGCATTTTTCAAGGGGACCAAGGCTCTGCACAGGGAAGCTTGGCCAAACACCTGGGAACCTCAGAAAAGGATGGAAACACCACGGAAATGGACAGGAAACAGCAGGGGCAGCATGCATGGATGCCTCTGAGGCTGCTTAAACGCACCATTATGCCAAAATTATGGGCAACAGCATGGCCATGACAGAGTGACAGAATGAAGCTAGATAGCATCTAAAACATGCAATAATTGACCCTGACACTATAGGGGACGGCATGCAGAGGCAGCGGCAGCAGGCTAGAGAGTGTCATGGCGACATACCCTAAATGGACTCAGGCTTCAAACCAATGGGTGGCAGAGAGGAACCAAAGGAGGTGAGCAAGAAGTGCTCAAATAATATCGGTACATGATAAAAGTTTGCCAGTATATTTTGTGGATTACACAGCAGGGTGGCGACAAAGTTAACATGGAAGCCATGAAAACAACCCAAAATTCTGCCTGACACAGCTCGTTTGATAAGGGGACCATGTATGGAGGCAGTGAACTAGTAGTAGATTAAAGGTGCTGCAGTTAAAACTATGTTAGTTGGATCTTGGCATGGAGCTGGCGCTCCGCTGCCAGGCGAGCTTTCGCCAATCCAAGCCCCTGTCTCTAGGCTACTCCCCAAACAGCACTTTTGTATAAGATCAAGTGTAGTAGCGTTCTTATAAGTTTAGGATATGCCGGGTGAGGGGAATGTAAACAGATACGCAAGAAGCGCATGATGCGCATGGAGCTGGCGCTCCGCTGCCAGGCGAGCTTTCGCCAATCCAAGGCCCTGTCTCTAGGCTACTCCCCAAACAGCACTTTTGTATAAGATCAAGTGTAGTAGCGTTCTTATAAGTTTAGGATATGCCGGGTGAGGGGAATGTAAACAGATGCGCAAGAAGCGCATGATGCGCATGGAGCTGGCGCTCCGCTGCCAGGCGAGCTTTCGCAAATCCAAGCCCCTGTCTCTAGGCTACTCCCCAAACAGCACTTTTGTATAAGATCAAGTGTAGTAGCGTTCTTATAAGTTTAGGATATGGCGGGTGAGGGGAATGTAAACAGATGCGCAAGAAGCGCTGAAATAATATCCCTAAATGGTAAAAGTTTGAAAGTATATTTTGTGGATTACACAGCAGGGTGGCGACAAAGTTAACAACTTTGATGTGGAATGCCCTGTAATAGCTCTTGGGCGGTGTGCCTTTTATCGCCTAGGCTCAGCAGTTTCAGCACCGCCTGCTGTCGCTTAGCGACGGCACTGCTGCTGTGCCTAGAGCTACCGACTGATGGCGCCATGCCCACGGATGGTAATTCGGAGGAGGAGGAGGTGGAGGAGGGGTGGGAGGAGGTATAGTAGGCCTTTGAGACCTGGACCGAGGTAGGCCCCGCAATTCTCTGCGTCGGCAGTATATGACCAGCCCCAGGGTCAGACTTGGTCCCAGCCTGCACCAAGTTAAGTGTAGTAGCGTTCTTATAAGTTTGGGATATGGCGGGTTAGGGGAATGTAAACAGATGCGCAAGAAGCGCATGATGCGCATGGAGCTGGCGTTCCGCTGCCAGGCGAGCTTTCGCCAATCCAAGCCCCTGTCTCTAGGCTACTCCCCAAACAGCACTTCTAAGAACCTTTTGTATAAGATCAAGTGTAGTAGCGTTCTTATAAGTTTAGGATATGCCGGGTGAGGGGAATGTAAACAGATGCGCAAGAAGCGCTGAAATAATATCCCTAAATGGTAAAAGTTTGCCAGTATATTTTGTGGATAACACAGCAGGGTGGCGACAAAGTTAACAACTTTGATGTGGAATCCATGAAAACAACCCAAATTTCTGCCTGACACACCTCGTTTGATAAAGGGACGATGTATGGAGGCAGCTATATGGACGACTTTTGGAGGTAGCAATGGAGACAACGTGTGGAGGCTGCTATGGAGACAATTTAATTTGGATAGTGCCTGTATGTGGCAGTCCCAAACATTTTTCAAACCAGAGGAGCAGGTAGGTGGCCCTCCAGTAAAATGGGATAGATTGAGTGCCTGTATGTGGCAGTCCCAAAAATTCTTCAAACCAGAGGAGCAGGTAGGTGGCCCTCCAGTAAAATGGAATAGATTGAGTGCCTGTATGTGGCAGTCCCAAAAATTGTTCAAACCAGAGGAGCAGGTAGGTGGCCCTGCAGTAAAATGGAATAGATTGAGTGCCTGTATGTGGCAGTCCCAAAAATGTTTCAAACCAGAGGAGCAGGTAGGTGGCCCTCCAGTAAAATGGAATAGATTGAGTGCCTGTATGTGGCAGTCCCAAAAATTGTTCAAACCAGAGGAGCAGGTAGGTGGCCCTCCAGTAAAATGGAATAGATTGAGTGCCTGTATGTGGCAGTCCCAAAAATTCTTCAAACCAGAGGAGCAGGTAGGTGGCCCTCCAGTAAAATGGAATAGATTGAGTGCCTGTATGTGGCAGTCCCAAAAATTGTTCAAACCAGAGGAGCAGGTAGGTGGCCCTGCAGTAAAATGGAATAGATTGAGTGCCTGTATGTGGCAGTCCCAAAAATGTTTCAAACCAGAGGAGCAGGTAGGTGGCCCTCCAGTAAAATGGAATAGATTGAGTGCCTGTATGTGGCAGTCCCAAAAATTGTTCAAACCAGAGGAGCAGGTAGGTGGCCCTCCAGTAAAATGGAATAGATTGAGTGCCTGTATGTGGCAGTCCCAAAAATTCTTCAAACCAGAGGAGCAGGTAGGTGGCCCTCCAGTAAAATGGAATAGATTGAGTGCCTGTATGTGGCAGTCCCAAAAATTGTTCAAACCAGAGGACCGGGTAGGTGGCCCTCCAGAAAAATGGAATAGATTGAGTGCCTGTATGTGGCACTCACAAAAATTGTTTCAAACAGAGGACCGGGTAGGTGGCCCTCCAGAAAAATTAAATGCATGAAGTACTATAGCAAGAGCCAGTGGGCCCTGTCAAAAAATAGCCATTTTCCTCTGCTTTACTGTACAAAGAGGAGGAGAAGGAGGAAAATGAGGAGGAGGAGGAGGAGTGGATCAATTATTCAGGTTGAGCTTCCTTCACCTGGTGGAGATTGGAAATTCTGAGAAATCCAGCCTTTATTCATTTTAATAAGCGTCAGCCTGTCAGCGCTGTCAGTCGACAGGCGTGTACGCTTATCGGTGATGATGCCACCAGCTGCACTGAAAACCCGCTCGGACAAGACGCTAGCGGCAGGGCAGGCAAGAACCTCCAAGGCGTACAGCGCCAGTTCGTGCCACATGTCCAGCTTTGAAACCCAGTAGTTGTAGGGAGCTGTGTGATCATTTAGGACGATGGTATGGTCAGCTACGTACTCCCTCACCATCTTTCTGTAAAGATCAGCCCTACTCTGCCGAGACTGGGGACAGGTGACAGTGTCTTGCTGGGGTGACATAAAGCTGGCAAAAGCCTTGTAAAGCGTACCCTTGCCAGTGCTGGACAAGCTGCCTGCTCGCCTACTCTCCCTCGCTACTTGTCCCGCAGAACTACGCACTCTGCCGCTAGCGCTGTCAGAAGGGAAATACTGTTTCAGCTTGTGCACCAGGGCCTGCTGGTATTCATGCATTCTCACACTCCTTTCCTCTGCAGGGATGAGAGTGGAAAGATTTTGCTTGTACCGTGGGTCCAGGAGAGTGAACACCCAGTAATCGGTGCTGGAATAAATTCTTTGAACGCGAGGGTCACGGGATAGGCAGCCTAGCATGAAATCTGCCATATGCGCCAGAGTACCAACGCGTAAGAATTCACTCCCCTCACTGGCCTGACTGTCCATTTCCTCCTCCTCCAACTCCTCCAACTCCTCTTCTTCTGCCCATACACGCTGAACAGTGAAGGACTCAACAATGGTCCCCTCTTGTGTCTCGCCAACATTCTCCTCCTCTTCCTCCTCATCCTCCTCCACCTCCACCTCCTCCGATATGCGCTGAGAAACAGACCTCAGGGTGCTTTGGCTATCAACAAGGGAATATTCTTCCCCCGTCTCTTGTGACGAGCGCAAAGCTTCCGACTTCATGCTGACCAGAGAGTTTTTCAACAGGCCAAGCAGCGGGATGGTGAGGCTGATGATGGCGGCATCGCCACTGACCATCTGTGTTGACTCCTCAAAGTTACTCAGCACCTGACAGATATCAGACATCCACGTCCACTCCTCATTGTAGACTTGAGGAAGCTGACTGACCTGACTACCAGTTCTGGTGGAAGTTGACATCTGGCAGTCTACAATCGCTCTGCGCTGCTGGTAAACTCTGGATAACATGGTCAGTGTTGAATTCCACCTCGTGGGCACGTCGCACAACAGTCGGTGAGCGGGCAGTTGGAGGCGGCGCTGCGCTGCCCTGAGAGTGGCAGCATCTGGGCTGGACTTCCTGAAATGCGCACAGATGCGGCGCACCTTCGTGAGCAAATCAGACAGATTGGGGTATGTCTTGAGGAAACGCTGCACTATCAGATTTAACACATGGGCCAGGCATGGCACATGTGTCAGTCTGCCGAGTTGCAGAGCCGCCACCAGGTTACGGCCGTTGTCACACACAACCATTCCCGGCTTGAGGTTCAGCGGTGCCAGCCACAGATCAGTCTGCGCCGTGATGCCCTGTAATAGCTCTTGGGCGGTGTGCCTTTTGTCGCCTAGGCTCAGCAGTTTGAGCACCGCCTGCTGTCGCTTAGCGACGGCACTGCTGCTGTGCCTAGAGCTACCGACTGATGGCGCCGTGCCCACGGATGGTAGTTCGGAGGAGGAGGTGGAGGAGGGGTGGGAGGAGGAGGAGGCATAGTAGGCCTGAAACACCTGGACCGAGGTAGGCCCCGCAATCCTCGGCGTCGGCAGTATATGAGCAGCCCCAGGGTCAGACTCGGTCCCAGCCTCCACCAAGTTAACCCAATGTGCCGTCAGCGATATATAGTGGCCCTGCCCGGCAGCACTCGTCCACGTGTCCGTGGTCAGGTGGACCTTGTCAGAAACGGCGTTGGTCAGGGCACGGATGATGTTGTCTGACACGTGCTGGTGCAGGGCTGGGACGGCACATCGGGAAAAGTAGTGGCGGCTGGGGACCGAATACCGAGGGGCGGCCGCCGCCATGAGGTTGCGAAAGGCCTCGGTCTCTACTAGCCTATAGGGCAGCATCTCCAGGCTAAGCAATCTGGAGATGTGCACATTAAGGGCTTGGGCGTGCGGGTGGGTTGCACTATATTTGCGTTTCCGCTCCAGCGTCTGGGGTATGGAGAGCTGAACGCTGGTGGATGCTGTGGAGGATCGTGGAGGCGACGATGGGGTTTTTGTGGCAGGGTCCTGGGCAGGGGGCTGACTAGCAGCTGACACAGGGGAAGGAGCAGTGGTGTGCACGGCCGGAGGTGAACGGGCTTGTTGCCACTGAGTGGGGTGCTTAGCATTCATATGCCTGCGCATACTGGTGGTAGTTAAGCTAGTAGTGGTGGAACCCCTGCTGAGCCTGGTTTGGCAAATGTTGCACACCACAGTCCGTCGGTCATCCGGTGTTTCCTTAAAGAACCTCCACACTTCTGAAGATCTAGCCCTCGCCGCAAGAGCCCTCACCACGGGAGCTTCACTAGTTGACAGTGGCGCTGATGCACCAGCTCTGGCCCTGCCTCTCCGTCTGGCCCCACCACTGCCTCTTCCAACCTGTTCAGGTCGAGGACTCTCCTCCGTCTCAGAAGCACTGTGTTCACCCGGCCTCTCAACCCAGCTTGGGTCTGTCACCTCATCATCCTCCGATCCCTCAGTCTGCTCCCCCCTCGGACTTCCTGCCCTGACAACAACTTCCCCACTGTCTGACAACCGTGTCTCCTCATCGTCGGACACCTCTTTACACACTTCCACTACGTCAAGAAGGTCATCATCACCCACAGACTGTGACTGGTGGAAAACCTGGGCATCGGAAAATTGCTCAGCAGCAACCGGACAAGTGGTTTGTGACTGTGGGAAGGGTCCAGAAAACAGTTCCTCAGAGTATGCCGGTTCAAATGGCAAATTTTCCTGGGAGGGGGCAGACTGGGGGGGAGGAGGCTGAGGTGCAGGAGCTGGAGGAGTGGCGATTTCGGTGACATGGGTGGACTGCGTGGAAGACTGACTGGTGGTGGACAAATTGCTCGAAGCATTGTCAGCAATCCACGACATCACCTGTTCGCACTGTTCTGGCCTCAACAGTGCTCTACCACGAGTCCCAGTAACTTCAGACATGAACCTAGGGAGTGTAGCTCTGCGGCGTTCCCCTGCTCCCTCATCAGCAGGTGGTGTCTCACCCCGCCCAGGACCACGGCCTCTGACCCCTGCAGTAGTTGGACGCCCACGTCCCCGCCCTCGTCCTCTACCCCTAGCCCTGGGGTTAAACATTTTTAAAATGAGAGTTATAACTTTTTTTTTTTTTTTTACTTTTTTTTGTTTTTTTTTGTGTTTTTTTGTGTTTTTTGTTTTTTTTTGTGTTTTTTGTTTTTTTTTTGAGTTTTTAGAACCAAACAATCCTATCCTATTGCTATGGCTATTTTCTAGCCAAGTATCAAAGGAAGCACACTACTATGCCAGATGAGATGACACTGAGTTAGTGCCTAATAGAAATCCAACCCCTACTGAATTTTCCCACTTCAGCCTTTGCTATGGATATGTGCGCCACTAAGCGCAGAACACAGCGGTCGCAAGTCTCACTACAAATTGCTCAGAATTGGCAAGTACATGCACTGCAGAAACTACAGCCACCAGCAGATCAACCAGAAATCAAATATATAGAACGCTACTGTAGGCTTCAAGAAGCTATTTGTATTCTCCTATGGCTATTTTCTAGCCAAGTATCAAAGGAAGCACACTACTATGCCAGATGAGATGACACTGAGTTAGTGCCTAATAGAAATCCAACCCCTACTGAATTTTCCCACTTCAGCCTTTGCTATGGATATGTGCGCCACTAAGCGCAGAACACAGCGGTCGCAAGTCTCACTACAAATTGCTCAGAATTGGCAAGTACATGCACTGCAGAAACTACAGCCACCAGCAGATCAACCAGAAATCAAATATATAGAACGCTACTGTAGGCTTCAAGAAGCTATTTGTATTCTCCTATGGCTATTTTCTAGCCAAGTATCAAAGGAAGCACACTACTATGCCAGATGAGATGACACTGAGTTAGTGCCTAATAGAAATCCAACCCCTACTGAATTTTCCCACTTCAGCCTTTGCTATGGATATGTGCGCCACTAAGCGCAGAACACAGCGGTCGCAAGTCTCACTACAAATTGCTCAGAATTGGCAAGTACATGCACTGCAGAAACTACAGCCACCAGCAGATCAACCAGAAATCAAATATATAGAACGCTACTGTAGGCTTCAAGAAGCTATTTGTATTCTCCTATGGCTATTTTCTAGCCAAGTATCAAAGGAAGCACACTACTATGCCAGATGAGATGACACTGAGTTAGTGCCTAATAGAAATCCAACCCCTACTGAATTTTCCCACTTCAGCCTTTGCTATGGATATGTGCGCCACTAAGCGCAGAACACAGCGGTCGCAAGTCTCACTACAAATTGCTCAGAATTGGCAAGTACATGCACTGCAGAAACTACAGCCACCAGCAGATCAACCAGAAATCAAATATATAGAACGCTACTGTAGGCTTCAAGAAGCTATTTGTATTCTCCTATGGCTATTTTCTAGCCAAGTATCAAAGGAAGCACACTACTATGCCAGATGAGATGACACTGAGTTAGTGCCTAATAGAAATCCAACCCCTACTGAATTTTCCCACTTCAGCCTTTGCTATGGATATGTGCGCCACTAAGCGCAGAACACAGCGGTCGCAAGTCTCACTACAAATTGCTCAGAATTGGCAAGTACATGCACTGCAGAAACTAAAGCCACCAGCAGATCAACCAGAAATCAAATATATAGAACGCTACTGTAGGCTTCAAGAAGCTGTTTGTATTCTCCTATGGCTATTTTCTAGCCAAGTATCAAAGGAAGCACACTACTATGCCAGATGAGATGACACTGAGTTATTGCCTAATAGAAATCCAACCCCTACTGAATTTTGCCACTTCGGTCTTTGCTATGGATATGTGTGCCACTAAGAGCTAAACACAACGGTAGCAAGTCCCCCTGCTAATTCCTCACAAAATGGTAAAAGATGCAAATTAAAATAAAAAAAGTAGAACGTTATTGTAGCCCTAAGAAG
The DNA here is from genome assembly GCF_040894005.1 of Engystomops pustulosus. NCBI lineage: Eukaryota > Metazoa > Chordata > Amphibia > Anura > Leptodactylidae > Engystomops > Engystomops pustulosus. Next base: position 115,866,327 of record NC_092417.1, read on the forward strand.
GGCTGTTGGGTTCTTTGAGAATCACTCCTGCCTAACAGTAAGCTAATAGAACACCCTAACGCTTTCCCTGACCAGCAGCAGCTCTCTCCCTAGCGGCATCCAGAGACAGAATGATCCGAGCAGCGCGGCCAGCGGCTAGTCTATCCCAGGGTCACCTGATCTGGCCAGCCAACCACTGCTATCGACGTGTAAGGGTACCACGTCATGCTGGGTGGAGTGCAGAGTCTCCTGGCTTGTGATTGGCTCTGTTTCTGGCCGTCAAAAAGCAAAACGGCGGGAGCTGCCATTTTCTCGAGCGGGCGAAGTATTCGTCCGAGCAACGAGCAGTTTCGAGTACCCTAATGCTCGACCGAGCATCAAGCTCGGACGAGCATGTTCGCTCATCTCTAGCACTAGTTCCTCTTACCTGCACTCCCCTTGATAAAGCACTTCGTGCGAAACACGTGTCGGGGCAATCCTCTGCTGGTCATCATGTGGTATGGTATTGGTTACTGTTTGGGTCATCCCTTTTATATGTGTTATTGTTTACTGCCTTGTTACCATGCACTACAGTGCATTGGCTCTTTATAAACAACTCTCATGACTGTTTCACCTACCTCGAGGCTATTTGTTTAGCGATTTATTGTACCATGCAGAGTTTTTAAATTCTGTTGCTTGTCCAGTAATTTTATCTACTGTTTATATATTTTTGCACATAATAAAGTATTCTTTGTTGCAATTAAACTTCTCTTTTTGGGTGGTACGTTACTCATGTTCAAACTTTTTGGTGTATATTTATGTGCTAATATGTTGCGTAGATGGATACGCTCTTCATTGAGAGCCAGAGCTACTGAGGAGGACCAGTTCTCCTTGTTTTGTCTCTCTAGAAATTGAATGTGTAGTAGAGATGCCACCACTTCCCTCTCTCTTTCTCTTTTTAGCCTGCTATTTAGTTTGGTTATTTCTTCCTTTGCATGCAGCTTGTGTATGTGCCACATGGAGAAGGGGCTAACTGAGTCGTTGTCGTTAATTTTTAAAAATTCTTAGAGTTTGTCTGCGAGTTGAGAGTAGTTAGATTCTTTTGCTACTACTGTCATGTTTGCCCTCCAGATTAAAACTGAGTGTGCTGAGTGTGCGTTAGAGATTGAACGATATTGCTGCGTGGTCAGACCACTGAATGGAACCTATTGATGATGATATTACTCTGTCCAATGTAGGCCTATAAGTCACTATATGGTCGATGCGGGAGTAAGTCTTATGTCTTGCGGAGTAATATGTATATTCACGTTCAGACGCATGTTGTACGCACCATGTGTCATACAAATTGTTTTCCCAAAGGAACGGGTTTAATGTGAAATTCCTATGCATAGTTTGTGCGGTTGTGTCCATCGCTACATGTCCTATAGTGTTGAAGTCTCCTGTTATCAACAGAGCACCTCTTTGTACTTCTTTGACTTTCTTTAGTAGATTTTTAAAAAACTTTCTCTGTCTGGTGTTGGGGGCGTATATGTTAACCAATGTATAGTCTGTGTTGTTAATAGAGCAAATGATTATAATATTATAATATATCTGCTCTGCGGATCTATTATTTCTTGGTACACTGTCAAGGCTAGGGTATCCCTAAACGCTGTAAGGACACCTCTTTTTTTCTTCTCGTAAGAAGACGTGCCTATTTTAGCAAATTTTGGGTGAGCAATTTTAGGTGGGTGTCTTTTGCTAATGTGGGTTTCCTGAATAAATATTATATCACTTTTGCTATTGAGTGCTTCCCTCCACATCATAGATCTTTTAAATGGACTGTTTAGCCCCTTTACATTTAGTGATAACAATTTAACTTCCATTTGTGTCATGTATTGTTTTTCCTTGGGATGTCTGGTAATGTTAAACCATAGATTACAGTCAGGCCTACTTTTTGTCTTATACAATTCACCTTTCATTATCACAATTAAACTAAACACTGTGTCTAGCTTACTGCGGGACACAGAAGTAACAAAAATACAATGTTAACTATACGGTACTAATACTCAGTATAGTATAACTAAATAGGAACTAAAATCAGTCTACGGGTAAACGTAGGTTAACAGAGGTCAGCTCACCGACCACCAGATCATCGATCCTTCAGTTGGAGTCGTCTTCAGGTGTTGCATTATTTACGCCATTCTGGGTCTAGCCTTCTTGTGAGATTCGATTTCCCCTTGGCTGCAGTAGTAGTTGTTGGGGTTATTCCCCAGGTTTCTAATATGTTGAAGCCCTCTTCCACATTGTTGATAGGGACAATCCCGTTTTGCCTTTTTACCAATATTTTGGTGGGAAAGCCCCATCTGTATGCTATGTTGTGTTCTCTCAGGAGTGAAGTGATTGGCTGGAAATCTCTTCTTGCTTGTAGGGTAGCAGATGATAGATCCGTGAAGAGCTTCAAGTCCTTGTACGGGGATGACAGTGTCTGCAACCTCCTTGTTTGGGCCAGCAGTTGATCTTTTGTATGATAAAACGTGAATCTGGCCAGTACATCTCTTGGAACTTTGTCAGGGAGAGTATTAGGTTTTGGGACTCGATGTGCGTGATCAATACTGAGCTCATAGTCCTCCATGTCAGGTAGCAGGGCCCTAGTCATTTGTTGAACATGTCCTTAGTTGTGCATTCGGGACTGTTTCTGCTATGCCCCGGATTTTAACATTGTTTCTCCTGTCCCGGTCTTCTTTGTCTATTAGTTTTGCTTGTATTGTGGAGACAGAGTCTTCTAATGCATTGTGCGAGTAAGCTAGCTCATTAAAGGATGTAACAAACTCCGCCATTTTGTTTTCTGTGTGTGAAACTCTTTCCCCTAAGTCCTCTATAGAGACTTGTAATGGTTTTATTAAACAGGATAAGTCTTTTTTTAGTGATGATCTTAGAGCAATGAGCATGTCTTTAAGCAATGATTCTGAGATTTGCTTTTCTGAGGCTTGGTAGGAGGCTAGCATGTCATCTGTTGATATATCATTATTAGAGATGAGCGAACATGCTCGTCCGAGCTTGATGCTCGGTCGAGCATTAGGGTACTCGAAACTGCTCGTTGCTCGGACGAATACTTCGCCCGCTCGAGAAAATGGCAGCTCCCGCCGTTTTGCTTTTTGGCGGCCAGAAACAGAGCCAATCACAAGCCAGGAGACTCTGCACTCCACCCAGCATGACGTGGTACCCTTACACGTCGATAGCAGTGGTTGGCTGGCCAGATCAGGTGACCCTGGGATAGACTAGCCGCTGCCCGCGCTGCTCGGATCATCTGTGTCTGGATGCCGCTAGGGAGAGAGCTGCTGCTGGTCAGGGAAAGCGTTAGGGTGTTCTATTAGCTTACTGTTAGGCAGGAGTGATTCTCAAAGAACCCAACAGCCCTTCTTAGGGCTACAATAACGTTCTACTTTTTTTATTTTAATTTGCATCTAGTACCATTTTGTGAGGAATTAGCAGGGGGACTTGCTACCGTTGTGTTTAGCTCTTAGTGGCACACATATCCATAGCAAAGACCGAAGTGGGAAAATTTAGTAGGGGTTGGATTTCAATTAGGCACTAACTCAGTGTCATCTCATCTGGCATAGTAGTGTGCTTTGATACTTGGCTAGAAAATAGCCATAGGAGAATACAAACAGCTTACTTACGCCTACAGTAGCGTTCTATATATTTGATTTCTGGTTGATCTGCTGGTGGCTGTACTTTCTGCAGTGCATGTACTAGCCAATTCTGAGCAATTTGTAGTGAGACTTGCGACCGCTGTGTTCTGCGCTTAGTGACGCACATATCCATAGCAAAGACCGAAGTGGGAAAATTTAGTAGGGGTTGGATTTCAATTAGGCACTAACTCAGTGTCATCTCATCTGGCATAGTAGTGTGCTTTGATACTTGGCTAGAAAATAGCCATAGCAATAGGATAGCATTGTTTGGTTTTAAAAACTCAAAAAAAAACAAAAAACACAAAAAAAAAAACAAAAAAAAGTAAAAAAAAAAATAAAGTTATAACTCTCATTTTAAAAATGTTTAACCCGAGGGCTAGGGGTAGAGGACGAGGGCGGGGACGTGGGCGTCCAACTACTGCAGGGGTCAGAGGCCGTGGTCCTGGGCGGGGTGAGACACCACCTGCTGATGAGGGAGCAGGGGAACGCCGCAGAGCTACACTCCCTAGGTTCATGTCTGAAGTTACTGGGACTCGTGGTAGAGCACTGTTGAGGCCAGAACAGTGCGAACAGGTGATGTCGTGGATTGCTGACAATGCTTCGAGCAATTTGTCCACCACCAGTCAGTCTTCCACGCAGTCCACCCATGTCACCGAAATCGCCACTCCTCCAGCTCCTGCACCTCAGCCTCCTCCCCCCCAGTCTGCCCCCTCCCAGGAAAATTTGCCATTTGAACCGGCATACTCTGAGGAACTGTTTTCTGGACCCTTCCCACAGTCACAAACCACTTGTCCGGTTGCTGCTGAGCAATTTTCCGATGCCCAGGTTTTCCACCAGTCACAGTCTGTGGGTGATGATGACCTTCTTGACGTAGTGGAAGTGTGTAAAGAGGTGTCCGACGATGAGGAGACACGGTTGTCAGACAGTGGGGAAGTCGTTGTCAGGGCAGGAAGTCCGAGGGGGGAGCAGACTGAGGGATCGGAGGATGATGAGGTGACAGACCCAAGCTGGGTTGAGAGGCCGGGTGAACACAGTGCTTCTGAGACGGAGGAGAGTCCTCGACCAGAACAGGTTGGAAGAGGCAGTGGTGGGGCCAGACGGAGAGGCAGGGCCAGAGCTGGTGCATCAGCGCCAAATGTGTCAACTAGTGAAGCTCCCGTGGCGAGGGCTCTTGCGGCGAGGGCTAGATCTTCAGAAGTCTGGAGGTTCTTTAAGGAAACACCGGATGACCGACGGTCTGTGGTGTGCAACATTTGCCAAACCAGGCTCAGCAGGGGTTCCACCACTACTAGCTTAACTACCACCAGTATGCGCAGGCATATGAATGCTAAACACCCCACTCAGTGGCAACAAGCCCGTTCACCTCCGGCCGTGCACACCACTGCTCCTTCCCCTGTGTCAGCTGCTAGTCAGCCCCCTGCCCAGGACCCTGCCACAAAAACCCCATCGTCGCCTCCACGATCCTCCACAGCATCCACCAGCGTTCAGCTCTCCATACCCCAGACGCTGGAGCGGAAACGCAAATATAGTGCAACCCACCCGCACGCCCAAGCCCTTAATGTGCACATCTCCAGATTGCTTAGCCTGGAGATGCTGCCCTATAGGCTAGTAGAGACCGAGGCCTTTCGCAACCTCATGGCGGCGGCCGCCCCTCGGTATTCGGTCCCCAGCCGCCACTACTTTTCCCGATGTGCCGTCCCAGCCCTGCACCAGCACGTGTCAGACAACATCATCCGTGCCCTGACCAACGCCGTTTCTGACAAGGTCCACCTGACCACAGACACGTGGACGAGTGCTGCCGGGCAGGGCCACTATATATCGCTGACGGCACATTGGGTTAACTTGGTGGAGGCTGGGACCGAGTCTGACCCTGGGGCTGCTCATATACTGCCGACGCCGAGGATTGCGGGGCCTACCTCGGTCCAGGTGTTTCAGGCCTACTATGCCTCCTCCTCCTCCCACCCCTCCTCCACCTCCTCCTCCGAACTACCATCCGTGGGCACGGCGCCATCAGTCGGTAGCTCTAGGCACAGCAGCAGTGCCGTCGCTAAGCGACAGCAGGCGGTGCTCAAACTGCTGAGCCTAGGCGACAAAAGGCACACCGCCCAAGAGCTATTACAGGGCATCACGGTGCAGACTGATCTGTGGCTGGCACCGCTGAACCTCAAGCCGGGAATGGTTGTGTGTGACAACGGCCGTAACCTGGTGGCGGCTCTGCAACTCGGCAGACTGACACATGTGCCATGCCTGGCCCATGTGTTAAATCTGATAGTTCAGCGTTTCCTCAAGACATACCCCAATCTGTCTGATTTGCTCACGAAGGTGCGCCGCATCTGTGCGCATTTCAGGAAGTCCAGCCCAGATGCTGCCACTCTCAGGGCAGCGCAGCGCCGCCTCCAACTGCCCGCTCACCGACTGTTGTGCGACGTGCCCACGAGGTGGAATTCAACACTCACCATGTTATCCAGAGTTTACCAGCAGCGCAGAGCGATTGTAGACTGCCAGATGTCAACTTCCACCAGAACTGGTAGTCAGGTCAGTCAGCTTCCTCAAGTCTACAATGAGGAGTGGACGTGGATGTCTGATATCTGTCAGGTGCTGAGTAACTTTGAGGAGTCAACACAGATGGTCAGTGGCGATGCCGCCATCATCAGCCTCACCATCCCGCTGCTTGGCCTGTTGAAAAACTCTCTGGTCAGCATGAAGTCGGAAGCTTTGCGCTCGTCACAAGAGACAGGGGAAGAATATTCCCTTGTTGATAGCCAAAGCACCCTCAGGTCTGTTTCTCAGCGCATATCGGAGGAGGTGGAGGTGGAGGAGGATGAGGAGGAAGAGGAGGAGAATGTTGGCGAGACACAAGAGGGGACCATTGTTGAGTCCTTCACTGTTCAGCGTGTATGGGCAGAAGAAGAGGAGTTGGAGGAGGAGGAAATGGACAGTCAGGCCAGTGAGGGGAGTGAATTCTTACGCGTTGGTACTCTGGCACATATGGCAGATTTCATGCTAGGCTGCCTATCCCGTGACCCTCGCGTTCAAAGAATTTATTCCAGCACCGATTACTGGGTGTTCACTCTCCTGGACCCACGGTACAAGCAAAATCTTTCCACTCTCATCCCTGCAGAGGAAAGGAGTGTGAGAATGCATGAATACCAGCAGGCCCTGGTGCACAAGCTGAAACAGTATTTCCCTTCTGACAGCGCTAGCGGCAGAGTGCGTAGTTCTGCGGGACAAGTAGCGAGGGAGAGTAGGCGAGCAGGCAGCTTGTCCAGCACTGGCAAGGGTACGCTTTACAAGGCTTTTGCCAGCTTTATGTCACCCCAGCAAGACACTGTCACCTGTCCCCAGTCTCGGCAGAGTAGGGCTGATCTTTACAGAAAGATGGTGAGGGAGTACGTAGCTGACCATACCATCGTCCTAAATGATCACACAGCTCCCTACAACTACTGGGTTTCAAAGCTGGACATGTGGCACGAACTGGCGCTGTACGCCTTGGAGGTTCTTGCCTGCCCTGCCGCTAGCGTCTTGTCCGAGCGGGTTTTCAGTGCAGCTGGTGGCATCATCACCGATAAGCGTACACGCCTGTCGACTGACAGCGCTGACAGGCTGACGCTTATTAAGATGAATAAAGCCTGGATTTCTCATAATTTCCAATCTCCACCAGGTGAAGGAAGCTCAACCTGAATAATTGATCCACTCCTCCTCCTCCTCATTTTCCTCCTTCTCCTCCTCTTTGTACAGTAAAGCAGAGGAAAATGGCTATTTTTTGACAGGGCCCACTGGCTCTTGCTATAGTACTTCATGCATTTAATTTTTCTGGAGGGCCACCTACCCGGTCCTCTGTTTGAAACAATTTTTGTGAGTGCCACATACAGGCACTCAATCTATTCCATTTTTCTGGAGGGCCACCTACCCGGTCCTCTGTTTTAAAAAATTTTTGGGACTGCCACATACAGGCACTCAATCTATTCCATTTTACTGGAGGGCCACCTACCTGCTCCTCTGGTTTGAACAATTTTTGGGACTGCCACATACAGGCACTCAATCTATTCCATTTTACTGCAGGGCCACCTACCTGCTCCTCTGGTTTGAAACATTTTTGGGACTGCCACATACAGGCACTCAATCTATTCCATTTTACTGGAGGGCCACCTACCTGCTCCTCTGGTTTGAAAAATGTTTGGGACTGCCACATACAGGCACTCAATCTATTCCATTTTACTGCAGGGCCACCTACCTGCTCCTCTGGTTTGAAACATTTTTGGGACTGCCACATACAGGCACTCAATCTATTCCATTTTACTGGAGGGCCACCTACCTGCTCCTCTGGTCTGAAAAATGTTTGGGACTGCCACATACAGGCACTATCCAAATTAAATTGTCTCCATAGCAGCCTCCACACGTTGTCTCCATTGCTACCTCCAAAAGTCGTCCATATAGCTGCCTCCATACATCGTCCCTTTATCAAACGAGGTGTGTCAGGCAGAAATTTGGGTTGTTTTCATGGATTCCACATCAAAATTGTTAACTTTGTCGCCACCCTGCTGTGTTATCCACAAAATATACTGGCAAACTTTTACCATTTAGGGATATTATTTCAGCGCTTCTTGCGCATCTGTTTACATTCCCCTCACCCGGCATATCCTAAACTTATAAGAACGCTACTACACTTGATCTTATACAAAAGGTTCTTAGAAGTGCTGTTTGGGGAGTAGCCTAGAGACAGGGGCTTGGATTGGCGAAAGCTCGCCTGGCAGCGGAGCGCCAGCTCCATGCGCATCATGCGCTTCTTGCGCATCTGTTTACATTCCCCTCACCCGCCATATCCCAAACTTATAAGAACGCTACTACACTTAACTTGGTGCAGGCTGGGACCGAGTCTGACCCTGGGGCTGGTCATATACTGCCGACGCAGAGAATTGCGGGGCCTACCTCGGTCCAGGTCTCAAAGGCCTACTATACCTCCTCCCACCCCTCCTCCACCTCCTCCTCCTCCGAATTACCATCCGTGGGCATGGCGCCATCAGTCGGTAGCTCTAGGCACAGCAGCAGTGCCGTCGCTAAGCGACAGCAGGCGGTGCTGAAACTGCTGAGCCTAGGCGATAAAAGGCACACCGCCCAAGAGCTATTACAGGGCATTCCACATCAAAGTTGTTAACTTTGTCGCCACCCTGCTGTGTAATCCACAAAATATACTTGCAAACTTTTACCATTTAGGGATATTATTTCAGCGCTTCTTGCGCATCTGTTTACATTCCCCTCACCCGCCATATCCTAAACTTATAAGAACGCTACTACACTTGATCTTATACAAAAGGTTCTTAGAAGTGCTGTTTGGGGAGTAGCCTAGAGACAGGGGCTTGGATTGGCGAAAGCTCGCCTGGCTGCAGAGCGCCAGCTCCATCCCAAGATCCAACTAACATAGTTGCAGCACCTTTAATCTACTACTAGTTCACTGCCTCCATAATAATAATAATAATAATCTTTATTTATATAGCGTCATCATATTCTGTAGCACTTTACAAATCATAGGAAACAAATACATATGTAATGTAACAGAGCACAACATTTGTATGGAACAACAGGAGTGAGGTCCCTGCTCGCCAGAGCTTACGGTTTATGAAGATGATGGGGTAACACGAGGTAAAAGAATATTTAATGGTCAAGCCATTCTTCTTAGGGAATAGAAAAAAATATAATAAATGGAATTGCTGTCGCTTGAACCACTCAGCCGTCATCTTATATACCAGGTCCAGGGTGAATGGGACTGCAGAGAAGTCTGGTGCCTGTTGGTTGCTGGATAACAGATGGGAGGACGACACAGGACGGGTTAGTAGAAGAGTTAAAACTTCATGCAGTTAATGAGTGTTATAGGCTTGCCTAAAGAAATGGGTTTTAAGAGCACGTTTGAAACTTTGGAGGTTAGGTATTAGTCTGATAGTCCGGGGCAGAGCATTCCATAGAATTGGTGCAGCTCTAGAGAAGTCTTGGAGACGCGAGTGGGAGGTCCGCACTAGGGTAGAGGTTAATCTAAGATCACTGGCGGATCTAAGAGCACGGGTTGGGCGATAGACTGAGATAAGAGAGGAGAGGTAGGGGGGTGCAGCATTATACAGAGCTTTATGGATGAGGGTTATTATTATTTTAAACTGTATTCGAAAGGAGACTGGCAGCCAGTGCAGCGACTGGCATGAACTGTAAGCATACATGGTCCCCTTATCAAACGAGCTGTGTCAGGCAGAATTTTGGGTTGTTTTCATGGCTTCCATGTTAACTTTGTCGCCACCCTGCTGTGTAATCCACAAAATATACTGGCAAACTTTTATCATGTACCGATATTATTTGAGCGCTTCTTGCTCACCTCCTTTGGTTCCTCTCTGACACCCATTGGTTTGAAGCCTGAGTCCAATTAGGGTATGTCGCCATGCCACTCTCTAGCCTGCTGCCGCTGCCTCTGCATGCCGTCCCCTATAGTGTCAGGGTCAATTATTGGATGTTTTAGATGCCATCTAGCTTCATTCTGTCACTCTGTCATGGCCATGCTGTTGCCCATAATTTTGGCATAATGGTGCGATTAGGCAGCCTCAGAGGCATCCATGCATGCTGCCCCTGCTGTTTCCTGTCCATTTCCGTGGTGTTTCCATCCTTTTCTGAGGTTCCCAGGTGTTTGGCCAAGCTTCCCTGTGCAGAGCCTTGGTCCCCTTGAAAAATGCTCGAGTCTCCCATTGACTTCAATGGGGTTCGTTATTCGAGACGAGCACTCGAGCATCGGGAAAAGTTCGTCTCGAATAACGAGTACCCGAGCATTTTAGTGTTCGCTCATCTCTAATAATAATCTTTATTTATATAGCGTCATCATATTCTGTAGCGCTTTACAAATCATAGGAAACAAATACAAATGTAATGTAACAGAGCACAACATTTGTATGGAACAACAGGAGTGAGGTCCCTGCTCGCCAGAGCTTACGGTTTATGAAGATGATGGGGTAACACGAGGTAAAAGAATATTTAATGGTCAAGCCATTCTTCTTAGGGAATAGAAAAAAATATAATAAATGGAATTGCTGTCGCTTGAACCACTCAGCCGTCATCTTATATACCAGGTCCAGGGTGAATGGGACTGCAGAGAAGTCTGGTGCCTGTTGGTTGCTGGATAACAGATGGGAGGACGACACAGGACGGGTTAGTAGAAGAGTTAAAACTTCATGCAGTTAATGAGTGTTATAGGCTTGCCTAAAGAAATGGGTTTTAAGAGCACGTTTGAAACTTTGGAGGTTAGGTATTAGTCTGATAGTCCGGGGCAGAGCATTCCATAGAATTGGTGCAGCTCTAGAGAAGTCTTGGAGACGCGAGTGGGAGGTCCGCACTAGGGTAGAGGTTAATCTAAGATCACTGGCGGATCTAAGAGCACGGGTTGGGCGATAGACTGAGATAAGAGAGGAGAGGTAGGGGGGTGCAGCATTATACAGAGCTTTATGGATGAGGGTTATTATTATTTTAAACTGTATTCGAAAGGAGACTGGCAGCCAGTGCAGCGACTGGCATGAACTGTAAGCATACATGGTCCCCTTATCAAACGAGCTGTGTCAGGCAGAATTTTGGGTTGTTTTCATGGCTTCCATGTTAACTTTGTCGCCACCCTGCTGTGTAATCCACAAAATATACTGGCAAACTTTTATCATGTACCGATATTATTTGAGCGCTTCTTGCTCACCTCCTTTGGTTCCTCTCTGACACCCATTGGTTTGAAGCCTGAGTCCAATTAGGGTATGTCGCCATGCCACTCTCTAGCCTGCTGCCGCTGCCTCTGCATGCCGTCCCCTATAGTGCCAGGGTCAATTATTGGATGTTTTAGATGCTATCTAGTCCATTTCCGTGGTGTTTCCATCCTTTTCTGAGGTTCCCAGGTGTTTGGCCAAGCTTCCCTGTGCAGAGCCTTGGTCCCCTTGAAAAATGCTCGAGTCTCCCATTGACTTCAATGGGGTTCGTTATTCGAGACGAGCACTCGAGCATCGGGAAAAGTTCGTCTCGAATAATGAGTACCCGAGCATTTTAGTGTTCGCTCATCTCTAATCATTATCTAACAGGTAGGGTTGTTCACTCTTTTTTTGTATAAGTACGACTTCGGCAATAATCTTTTTTGAACAAGTAGTGGTACAGACTGGGCTCCCTATTCCGTCCAGAGAAGTGGAATCAAATAGAAAAAAGCAAGCGAAAATCTAATTTAACAAAGGATGAGCTTAGGGCTTTGCAGAATCTGTCAGCCGATGATAGTATAATTATTAAAAAAGCCGATAAGGGCGGAGCAACAGTAATTCTTGATAAAAAATATTATGTGAACGAAGCCCTATCCCAACTATCGGATAAACAGGTGTATAGGAAATTACAAGAAGATCCAACTGTTATTTTCAAACGAGAGATAGATGAATTAGTGGAGGAAGCATTAACATTGGACATTATTGATAAAACTATAATGAAATGTCTAATTAATAATTCACCAAGAATACCTCTACTGTATCTACTCCCTAAAATACATAAAAATGCCCAGAATCCACCAGGACGTCCTATCGTCTCTGGTGTTAATTCTCTCTTTAGCCCCCTGGCCACATATATTGATAGCTTCCTCCAACCGATTGTTAAAAAACTAGCACGTTGTCTGACAGATACTAGCGATTTCCTGAGAAATATTCAGTCTTTAGATTTGCAGGATGTTACCTTATTGTGTACTATGGATATTAAAAGCCTGTATACGAATATTCCTACAGATGAATGCATCCAAATAATTCGTGAAAAACTGTGTGAAGATGCTAAATTGTCAAATATGAAAATTCGATTTTTGATAGGGTTACTTGAAATTGTCTTAAAAAATAACTACTTTAGGTTTGATTCTGACTTTTATTTACAACTACAGGGGACCTCAATGGGGTCTCCTGTTGCACCAAGCCGGGCAAATATTTTCATGTCCGTTTTTGAAGATCGTTGCCTCCCCATGCACCAACATAGTCACCACGCTAAGCTTTGGCTTAGATACGTGTACGACGTGTTTGTTGCATGGGGCGGCACAGAGTCCGAACTCAAGGAATGGATCACGTTTCTCAATGGTCAGCATGAGTTGATTGAATTTACTTGTGAAATTAATTATAAAGAGATTAGTTTTCTCGATGTATTAGTTCAGTGAACAGATACTAACAAGGTTTCTACAACACTATTTACAAAAGAAACAGACAGAAACAATTTGCTAGATCGTAGTAGCTTCCATAGCCCCAAGATCTTCAATGGGATTCCTAGGGGACAGTTCACACGATTAAGACGCATTTGCGATAATGACAATGGATATGAGAAACATAAAAAGAGACTAATAGAAAAGTTTTCTACAAAAGGATATAATCGAGCTGACCTAGTTAAAACAGCAGATGAAGTGGGTAAACTTGATAATAGAGAATTGCGAATTGTAAAACCTAAAGGTAGAGACAAAAAACATCATATGTTTATTTCTACATATGATAACCATGCTAAATTAATTAAAAAAACAATACTGAAACATTGGGATCTGTTGAAATGTGATTCAAAATACCATAGGCTGTTTATAGATCATCCGCGGTTCGTCTATAAGAAAGGAAAATCTATAGCAAACCATATTGTAAGAGCAGATATAAAAAAGAGAAAATTGTCCAAACAGGAATTTCTGCGTCCGAGACACACTGGAACATTTCCGTGTCTCGCATGCCAGAATTGCAGCTCTATCATTAAAGGCAATAAAATCTTACATCCAAGTAAAGGGACTCCTGTCCTTATGAAAAGTAGATATACGTGTGAAAGTAAAAATGTGATCTACATGATTAAGTGCCCATGTGGTAAAGCTTATATAGGACAAACCTCTAGACAAATAAGAATTCGCATTAACGAACATAGATCAGCTATTAAAAATTATGGTAAGAATATAACTCAAAATCCATCTGAGAAGGAAGAGAAAAAATATCATGAGACTTCGTTAGCGAGACATTTTTTTGAACATAAACACCATATATCTGAATTGAAATGGACTGTGTTAGAAGAAGTAGAAGCTTATGATAAAGAAAATATTACAAAACGCCTGCTCCAACGGGAAGTCCATTGGATTTATAAATTTGATACACTAAGTCCTAAAGGTATAAATGAAGAATGTAATTTTAATGTTTTTCTCTGATTACAGTCACCCCTGTTCGTACGAGGAACTTTCATTTCGAATGATAGTCTGGTATAAAGAAATAAGATAAACCTTTGTGTATGTATTTACACCTGTTATTTAGGTATCCTTACCTGTAATCTGTTGCATTGCAAAAAATGTAGATAGAGTTAAATTTAACTGTGTTTCCGGCGATATATGTATAAAAGAAGAGGAGCGACAGAGATGCGCATGTCTGAGGAAGGAGGCGTGACCTCCGAAACGTCACAGAAATCATGCGAGCGCCGTCTCTGCTAAGGAGTGACTAACGAGATGACCTGATATTCTGCCGAAAATTTATCTGTGAGATGTCTCTACAAGCCACGGTACAGTGAATCTTGGAAGTGGAATTGCATTTACGCAACCTTTAAAAAGGAAATATAAGGACTGTTTATTGGAGGTATATCCTCAAAAAAAGTTGTTGACTATTTAAGTCATTTCTACAAAATATATTTGTGCTACTATGTTGTCATGAATAACTATATAAAAGCAAAGAAATTTTAAAGAAAACTGCTGCAAGTGGTCTGTGTTTTTGATTGCATAGGGTTGTTCACTCACCCCTGGCTGGGAAGTGTCGTCCTGGTGCCTGGGTTTCTGCTTCACCGGGCTGCTCGTTGGGGATCTGGGGCTCTTCTGTTCTGCAGACGTTGGTGACATAGAGGCTTCCGATCCACTTCCTCCTTGTGAAGATGGCGTTTTCCCGCCATTCCCTCCATCTTCTTGTGCGCCCCTCTGCTGTGGCGGAGATCTTGAATTCTCCGGGGATTGGCGGGAGCCTGTGCTCCATCGCTCCGGAATCTCAAATGTGGACCAGGGACTGCGTTTTGGCGGAGCTCCAGGTCTTGATCTGCTCATCAAAGCAGCTTCTGTTGACTGCGGCTTATGCCGAGGAGAGGCGCCGGCGCCATCTTTCCCTCCCGTCACCGCCGAGCAGAAAAACTGCCCGATCGGCTTAGCAGGTGGGTCTTTTGCCCCTCTTTTCCTCTCCTGGGTTGTTACTGTGGGGTTAATCTGCTTGCTGGGCATTTTTCCTACGGCTGCTTGCTTTTACTGTCGCTTAAGTGGTGGTCGGCAGAGCGGAGTCTCTTCACTACGTGGCCATCTTTGTTCGCAGCCAAACCACGCCCCCCAAATTGTAATATTTTTTGACAATAAACTCATTTTGGGTGGGAAAATTAAACATTTGCAATGGATTAAATGAAAAAAGGGTCCACAATGTTTGATTCCCTATATGTGGTGGTAAACTGCTATATGGGTTCACGGCTGGGCATAGAATGGAGGGAGGCGCCATCCAGGGCAGATTTGCATTGTCAAATTGTACAGGCTATAATTTTTTTCTTTTTTTAATGTGGACCTATAGGAGCTTATTTTTTTGCCACTTTGAGATGCACTTTTCTGGTACATAATTTTGGGGCATCTATAGCTAATTGGTGATATTTTATTAACCCTTTGTTGGTGGAGGAAATGAAAATCATTCATTTTTAAGAAAAAATTTTTTGTTTATTTTTTGGGCCGTTTACCATACCATAAAAATAGTATATTATTTTTATTATATAGGTCGTCACAATTACAAAAATACCTGATTTATATATTTTTTATTTTTACCCAATTTTTACTGAATAAAAAGTAATTTGGCAAATTGTAAATTTTAGCATCACCATATTTCATATGTATATGTTTTTTTATTTTTCGGCTGACAAATCTGGTTAAGGGCTTATTTTTTGCAAGAAGAGTTGCACTTTTTAGTGGTCTTATTTTGGAGTGCATAAAATTTTTTATCACTCTGATCGCTGGTTCAAGTCTAATACACTGCTCTACAATACTTATTCATTGAAGAGCAGTGTAAACTGTCTGAGCATGCAGACACATACGCAGACAGTTTACGTTCAGACCCGGAACGAGTATACCTCGGGGCTGCCCAGAAGATGATTGGATCTCCCGGTAAGCGGCAGGGGGGATATGAACCATAGGGAAAGACCCTATGCTTGACTACGGCATATAAGCGGTTTACACTCACAATTGGAGCCGGCTCCAATCGCAGGTGCTAGAGCGCGGTTTCAGCTGTGACATACAGCTGGTAGCTGCTGCTTATGGTGCCAGCTCCGTTTGTGAGCCGGTGGCAGAAGCGGTACATTATAGAACGTCCCTGTGTGGGAAGTGTCTTCCCACAGGGACGTACTATAACGTTCTGGTGTTCGTAGTGGTTAAATAACTGTCAACAGTTGGTGGTTGTTAGTTTTTAATTTCAGCCAGCCTGCAATCAGCTTATTTTTGGAAGCCTTTCTTATTATGAAAAACAAAAAAACATTGTCTAAGACAAAAAAACTCATTGGAGGTAATTTATTTTAGGATTTTCTCTTTTTCTCTTATATTTGCATATATTTTTTGGCAAATCATGGTTAAAAAAATCGCAAATAAACTCCAGTCCTGATCAGACGTAAAAAAAAAAAAAACTTTAAAAGAGGCAGCAGAAGAGTTTTTTTTTACTTTTATGTGACTTTTTAATAAAAAGTTGCAAGACCCCCCCCCCCTCAGACTCAGCTGCCTTACATATCAACGTCTAAGATAAATCAAACAAGTTCAAAATCTGGAATATAAAAAAAAAATACACTCACAAATGTCCTGAATAAAGATAATTGACCCCCTTTGACTGAATGATTTGCATATTTCCAACCCAGCAAATTTCCAAATCAGTTTCTCTACTCTCATTTACAGTATTTGTATGCTTTATACAACTTAATTAACAGAGCATGTAAAATATACTGTATTCTTTCTATACTGCTACATATTTTTAAGATTGAATTCTATATTACAAATATTGATTTGATCATTAAATGTAATAATTTTCTTGAACTTTAGTCAACAAGCTAAGTAGAAAAACAAGTCTGGTATTCCTACTATTAAGAAAAATTCTCATCTCTAGATACACAGAACCAATGATCCTTGGCTCTCTAGACACTAATGGAACAATGTATCTACTGCTTTTGATTTATTAACAAAGTCCAAGCGCTTGAAAGAAGCAGGAAAAACCAAGTGATCTGTACACATTACACAAACATTAAATTCCAGGATATGTAAAGCTGTGTACATTTTATGTTTCAATGGTTTCCATATCATGATTGCCATATTCCAGTCCAGAAACAGAGTTTAATATTCTAATGAAATATGTCCTAAGCTGAGAATGAGGATAACATTATTTTATTATCAAATGTTGTGAAATGGTTTGTGAAAAGGTAATTCAAGTTACTGACACATATTGAGAGTACATTCACTTTGAGGATTGTAACTCTTTAAGGACATAGCAGTGTCTCTTCCTGTGCTAATAGATAAACACTTAAACATATCCCTGTGATTTGAGATGGTTTTTGGTGAGACATTGTAGTTTATGTTATTAGCATAACTTCGCTGATCAGTTACTTTTTTGAGGGGTAAAAATTCAATAATTTAGAATTTTTTAAAAAAACAATTTACATTTTTTAAAGCTTCAAATGTTCTAATTTCTAGACTAAAAGGTCAGACCACAATTTTTTTTGTAGAAACATTTTCTCATTTGTCTTCTTTATATTTCCATAATTTTTTTTACGTTTCCTTATTTTATGGAAATCAGTACAATAGAAACCCTTTTGTAAACTACACCCCTCAAGGAATATCTGGGATTGGTGGTGTGCATTTTAACCCCCAACGTGTTGGTCAAAATGAAATGTTCCCGGGGGTACATGTTTTGCCTGGGCAAACCTGGCACTAAAATAGTCTAATATGGGCCTGACCTTAAACAAACAATCATAACTGGGGTCATCTCTGGGTGGGCACTGTGTGTTGTCGGTATAAAGCAAAAACTTATGGATGGGTTCAAAGCGCATCCTGCTCATCGTTATGTAGAACATCGGGGTTTCTGTGCTCTAGCAGTCCCTGATTGATGGCTTATTTACAATCTTTGCAAGTATTATGCCCTAATACTTCTCCATTTCTGCTGCATTGACAGGGGTCCACCTCTGGGGTTGTGCATAAAATGAAGTGAGGTTTTGGGCAATAAGCTGTTCAGCACAGAGATTTGTCTGGACTACAATTAAATTCAATATCTCCTCAAAACAAAAATAAGTCCACAGCTCTGAAATCTGCCATGTCAAATTTAATTCTAGGTTAGCCCAAAAATACTTGGACCTGAGGGGCATAATTATCTGGGGCTACCCAGGTGGTGTCAGCGTCAGCCCCAAACACTTTTCCACTTGAAGTCCCAGGCACTTCTCCAGCATAAACCCTGCGGTACCCTCTCGGGGCTGGAAGATGAGGAAGAGGAGAGGTAAAAGGGGACATAATTTCTACTAGCTGACTCTGTGTCAGAGGCCAGCACATTATATGCCTCCAACACGGTGTACGTGTTGACATTGGGGCACATTTACTTACCTGGCTGATGGGGTTTCCAAAATACAGAGTGTTTGACAAACGTGCACTCTGGGGTGATTGACAAAGATTGTGCGTCCGATTTCCTGCATGTGTGCCTTCCCCGCTCAGGTCCGCCAGAGTTCCCGTTGTATGCAAGTGCATATCTTGCGACAAAATGTTAAAGTTAAATCACGCGTCCCCACAAGCCATTTCTGCCGCATGAAATTTGTCGCAATTGTGCCAAAATTACATCACGTGCAACACATTCCCCTTCTTAATACCTGTCCCAGCCATGCGAAACCCAAAAATTTCTAAAAGCCGATGAAAGTGTGATCCAGGGTCCATCCTTAGTAAATAAGCCCCATTGTACAAAGAGAAATAAGATAATATGCACCAGAAATATTAGATGATGTTCACCCGACTACATGGATAAACCCCCTAGCTGGGACTATATTAGATATTGTGCACCCAACTAAATGGTAAAACTTCACATCTGGCACACAGAAAAAAATTAATAATAAACAACAAACTATATGGACAAGTTGCACAGCTGGCACACGGAAAAATTAGATAAGTGCACCTATGGGCGCTCTGATAAAAAATGATACCAGGCACCAAAAAAAACCTTTGTACATCACGCAAAAAGGCATTACAAATGCACCTAGCTTGCCCTAAGATGTCCTAACTACCGCTAAAGATACTGTGCAGTGCACATGGCGCACTGAAAAGTGCATCCAGTGCAGAACAACACACAGGGGGTCATTTACTAAGGGCCCGAATCGCGTTTTCCCGACGTGTTACCCAAATATTTCCGATTTGCGCCGATTGTACCTGAATTGCCCCGGGATTGTGTCGCACGCGATCGGATTGTGGCGCATCGGCGCCGGCATGCACGCGACGGAAATCGGGGGGGCGTGGCCGAACGAAAACCCGACGTATTCGGAAAAACCGCCGCATTTAAAAACCGAAAAAGTGTCGCTTGGGGAGCGCTTACCTTCACCTGGTCCGAGGTGGTGCATTCCGGCGCGTTGAGATGATTTTCAGCGCAGCAGCGCCCCCTGGTGGACGGCGGAGGAACTGCCTTCATGAATCCCGGCCGGACCCAATTCCAGAGCAGAGAACGCGCCGCTGGATCGCGAATGGGCCGGGTAAGTAAATCTGCCCCACAGTGCACTGAATGCATTTGGGTTCAGAAGGGACAGACTGGAGATGGGAAAAAAATGAAGGACAAGTGTGATCACACAGGGAAAATACAGGATGCAGGAGGGAACAGATAGGGATCAGACAGTGTAATAGTGATTTTGGGGTAACAGTAACGCTCAGCTCCTCTCTCCATCAATACCAAACCAAAATGTTGCCTCTGGAAGGAGGAGGAAGTAGATAAAACCATGTTTTTCAGCCCTAAAATGCTGCCATTGGCTAGTCAGACTTGACTGGCCAATCACAGCGATAAGCGGGCAGGACCAATCTGGCTGGCCAAGTGACATCAGTAGGAGGTTATCCTGCCTCCGTCACCCGTGTTCCACTGTGGCCATGGTGACACGCGATTCACCGGGTGTGCGAATCGCGGGAGCCTGTGCCGAACTAGTACAGCGCAGAGCGCCAAGGGGTTCATAATTCTTTGCTGATCTGTGGGCAACAAACAAAACTAGAAGAATAATCATTCAGCAGGGGAAATCTAAAATATTAGAATAACATGATGACATTCTTTGAGATGACCAGCTTCACCTCTGGTCACCAGTTGTTTTTAGTATCACCATTCAGATTCTGGGGGACATGTATCTTTATTGTGACTTCTTTTCTTATTTTTTGTCCTTTTTTTTCTTTTTGATGTGTTGCACCTTTTGGGAGTATTTGCTGATTATTTTTGTGCCTACGCCAGGTGGTTAGAAGGTTTGCCAGTGTGTGTCTGTTGCAGTGTTCCAAATGTATCTTTGCAAGACAGATGTTTTCTTGGATTTGTGCGTTCTTCACCTTCTGTTTTTGAGCAAATTATAGACTTTTTAGGTGCAAATCGAAGTACAACTGACCCATATATGTTTTAAAATATGACTAAAAAGTAACAAAAAAAATAAAAAATGTGCAAACTCACACCACTTAACAAACACCACATCTTAAACTGAAATACATAAGAATGCACAAGCAGCATACAACTTTGAAAAGAGGCAGCAGAAATGATGAAGAGATGAGACATTTGTTTTCTTATCCTTGAGGCCCCTCTAGCCCCTTCAATACACATTACGTAACTATTTCTATTAACATTCTTTTAACATAGAATATTAAATTGTGCCATTAGGAAGTACAATTTGTTGTGCAGATAATACAGCTTCATACGGCTTTGTAAATTGCCTTTATGGCTTTGTAAATAACATGTTTAAGAGTGGTCTAAATGCTTTGATATGTATTGGTTTTTAGATAAACCGATTATAACTTTTAATTAAATGAACCTCTACTTTTTATATTTTTATAAGTCTGATGGGTAGTTCCACTATAGTTTTTATGTCAGTATGAATGTTACACACAGGAAAGTCTGGGGGACTCAGACAACTGGAATCATTCATTGCTTCTCTATAAACATGATTTTTTTTTATAAAAGGAGGTAATATAAAATGACTGTAAACCAGGATATAGGCAGCAGTATATATATTAACATTTGTATTTATCAATAACTTGTTTAACTTTATACAAACAGTAATTACCGTAAATATTATTAGAGCAACCACCATGGCAGTTAGAACAATAAGAGCCTTAGTCACCCTGCACATGATCGGAACAGTTAATACAGTGCCAGCGCTGCTGTATTGTCAGAAAACGATAAGCTCTTGCATCACATTTTGATATAATGCAAGGACTTCCAGTGTGTAGTCTGTGTGGCTGGCCGTTTTCCAGGCTAGCCTGTACACAATGGCAAGCAAAGGACTTCCTTATTGTATGGTCCAGAGAGGGACTAAAGAGGTGAGTACTAACTCTTTTATTTTTGTTTCAACTACATTTATTTCTCTTTTCCAAACTCTCAGAAGGTTGCAAAGATGCAGCAGCCATATTGGTTCCATAACGGCAGGGAGTTCAATCCAAAGTTTGTGAGTATTAAGACACTAGCTCTCTACATGTAACCATAGCCATAACATTGCCTGCTACAAGTACTCTTCTCATGCATTGTCACATAATTGATTGTTGTATGAACCACTCTATGGGTGCTATTCAGTAAACTCCACCATTCAATATTATGATTGGGTACTATCCTAGTTTATATATAAGTTTAGCAGCAACACTATACTGCATTTAGTCTATATTTGAAAAAAGGGTTTATGACCTGAAACGCATGAATAGGACATGATATGTTTTTAAATTGTTGTATCTTAAGTTTTGCCAAGTAATAAAAGGATCTTTGAGACACAATCTTGGCTTTCTGTATATGACACTGATGTCTCTAGCGGTTCGGTATCCTGAGCCTTGGAGGCTGCTTTGGTTACATGTAGAGAGCTAGTGTCTTAATACTCACAAACTTTGGATTGAACTCCCCGCCATTTTGGAACCAATATCTGCACCCGGGATGGAACTCATGCCCTTTAACAAGAAATAATCAGGTGAGCACATACTGGCTTTTACCTTTGGAGCACCATTAGCAAATGTTATCACCCAAGGCGCCATTCTCTGTGTTTCCTGTTTTTTCTCCTTCTACTGCATAAATATAAATAAACAGTAAAAATCATAAACACATATGAGGTATCATTGCACCAAAAATGCCCAATCAATCAAAATATAATAACTGTTTTGTTTAACCCCGTAACGAAAAATAGCGCACAAAATCGAAAATGGCACTTTTTTGCCTTTTTGAAAAATATAAAAAATTCTATAAAAAGTGATCAAAAGGTCATAAAGTTCGTGGCATAGATTCAACAAGGTGCTGGAAGCATTCCTCAGAGATTTTGGTCCATATTGACATGATGGCATCCCACAGTTGCCGCAGATTTGTCGGCTGCACATCCATGATGCGAATCTCCCGTTCCACCACATCCCAAAGATGCTCTATTGGATTGAGATCTGGTGACTGTGGAGGCCATTTGAGTACAGTGAACTCCTTGTCATGTTCAAGAAACCAGTCTGAGATGATTCCAGCTTTATGACATGGCGCATTATCCTGCTGAAAGTAGCCATCAGATGTTGGGTACATTGTGGTCATAAAGGGATGGACATGGTCAGCAACAATACTCAGGTAGGCTGTGGCATTGCAACGATGCTCAATTGGTACCAAGGGGCCCAAAGAGTGCCAAGAAAATATTCCCCACACCATGACACCACCACCACCAGCCTGAACCGTTGATACAAGGCAGGATGGATCCACGCCAAATTCTGACCCTACCATCCGAATGTCGCAGCAGAAATCGAGACTCATCAGACCAGGCAACATTTTTCCAATCTTCTACTGTCCAATTTCGATAAGCTGGTGCAAATTGTAGCCTCAGTTTCCTGTTCTTAGCTGAAAGGAGTGGCACCCGGTGTGGTCTTCTGCTGCTGTAGCCCATCTGCCTCAAAGTTCGATTTACTGTGCATTCCGAGATGCTCTTCTGCCTACCTTGGTTGTAATGGGTGGTGATTTGAGTCACTGTTGCCTTTCTATCAGCTCAAACTAGTCTGCCCATTCTCCTCTGACCTCTGGCATCAACAAGGCATTTCCGCCCACAGAACTGCCGCTCACTGGATGTTTTTTCTTTTTTGGACCATTCTCTGTAAACCCTAGAGATGGTTGTGCGTTAAAATCTCAGTAGATCAGCAGTTTCTAAAATACTCAGACCAGCCCTTCTGGCACCAACAACCATGCAATGTCCAAAGGCACTCAAATCACCTTTTTTCACCATACTGATGCTCGGTTTGAACTGCAGGAGATTGTCTTGACCATGTCTACATGCCTAAATGCGATTGGCTGATTAGAAATAGAGATGAGCGAGCACTAAAATGCTCGGGTACTCGTTATTCGAGACGAACTTTTCCCGATGCTCGAGTGCTCGTCTCGAATAACGAACCCCATTGAAGTCAATGGGAGACTCAAGCATTTTTCAAGGGGACCAAGGCTCTGCACAGGGAAGCTTGGCCAAACACCTGGGAACCTCAGAAAAGGATGGAAACACCACGGAAATGGACAGGAAACAGCAGGGGCAGCATGCATGGATGCCTCTGAGGCTGCATAATCGCACCATTATGCCAAAATTATGGGCAACAGCATGGCCATGACAGAGTGACAGAATGAAGCTAGATAGCATCTAAAACATGCAATAATTGACCCTGACACTATAGGGGACGGCATGCAGAGGCAGCGGCAGCAGGCTAGAGAGTGGCATGGCGACATACCCTAAATGGACTCAGGCTTCAAACCAATGGGTGGCAGAGAGGAACCAAAGGAGGTGAGCAAGAAGCGCTCAAATAATATCGGTACATGATAAAAGTTTGCCAGTATATTTTGTGGATTACACAGCAGGGTGGCGACAAAGTTAACAAGTTTGATGTGGAATGCCCTGTAATAGCTCTTGGGCGGTGTGCCTTTTATCGCCTAGGCTCAGCAGTTTGAGCACCGCCTGCTGTCGCTTAGCGACGGCACTGCTGCTGTGCCTAGAGCTACCGACTGATGGCGCCATGCCCACGGATGGTAATTCGGAGGAGGAGGAGGGTTGGGAGGAGGTATAGTAGGCCTTTGAGACCTGGACCGAGGTAGGCCCCGCAATTCTCTGCGTCGGCAGTATATGACCAGCCCCAGGGTGAGACTCGGTCCCAGCCTGCACCAAGTTAAGTGTAGTAGCGTTCTTATAAGTTTGGGATATGGCGAGTGAGGGGAATGTAAACAGATGCGCAAGAAGCGGCTGATGCGCATGGAGCTGGCGCTCCGCTGCCAGGCGAGCTTTCGCCAATCCAAGCCCCTGTCTCTAGGCTACTCCCCAAACAGCACTTCTAAGAACCTTTTGTATAGGATCAAGTGTAGTAGCGTTCTTATAAGTTTGGGATATGCCAGGTGAGGGGAATGTAAACAGATGCGCAAGAAGCGCTGAAATAATATTGGTAAATGATAAAAGTTTGCCAGTATATTTTGTGGATAACACAGCAGGGTGGCGACAAAGTTAACAACTTTGATGTGGAATCCATGAAAACAACCCAAATTTCTGCCTGACACACCTCGTTTGATAAAGGGACGATGTATGGAGGCAGCTATATGGACGACTTTTGGAGGTAGCAATGGAGACAACGTGTGGAGGCTGCTATGGAGACAATTTAATTTGGATAGTGCCTGTATGTGGCACTCCCAAAAATTGTTTAAAACAGAGGACCGGGTAGGTGGCCCTCCAGAAAAATTAAATGCATAAAGTACTATAGCTAGAGCCAGTGGGCCCTGTCAAAAATAGCCAGTTTCCTCTGCTTTACTGTACAAAGAGGAGGAGAAGGAGGAAAATGAGGAGGAGGATTGGATCAATTATTCAGGTTGAGCTTCCTTCACCTGGTGGAGATTGGAAATTATGAGAAATCCAGGCATCTTAATAAGCGTCAGCCTGTCAGCGCTGTCAGTCGACAGGCGTGTACGCTTATCGGTGATGATGCCACCAGCTGCACTGAAAACCCGCTCGGACAAGACGCTAGCGGCAGGGCAGGCAAGAACCTCCAAGGCGTACAGCGCCAGTTCATGCCACATGTCCAGCTTTGAAACCCAGTAGTTGTAGGGAGCTGTGTGATCATTTAGGACGATGGTATGGTCAGCTACGTACTCCCTCACCATCTTTCTGTAAAGATCAGCCCTACTCTGCCGAGACTGGGGACAGGTGACAGTGTCTTGCTGGGGTGACATAAAGCTGGCAAAAGCCTTGTAAAGCATACCCTTGCCAGTGCTGGACAAGCTGCCTGCTCGCCTACTCTCCCTCGCTACTTGTCCCGCTGAACTACGCACTCTGCCACTAGCGCTGTCAGAAGGGAAATACTGTTTCAGCTTGTGCACCAGGGCCTGCTGGTATTCATGCATTCTCACACTCCTTTCCTCTGCAGGGATGAGAGTGGAAAGATTTTGCTTGTACCGTGGGTCCAGGAGAGTGAACACCCAGTAATCGGTGCTGGAATAAATTCTTTGAACGCGAGGGTCACGGGATAGGCAGCCTAGCATGAAATCTGCCATATGCGCCAGAGTACCAACGCGTAAGAATTCACTCCCCTCACTGGCCTGACTGTCCATTTCCTCCTCCTCCAACTCCTCCAACTCCTCTTCTTCTGCCCATACACGCTGAACAGTGAAGGACTCAACAATGGTCCCCTCTTGTGTCTCGCCAACATTCTCCTCCTCTTCCTCCTCATCCTCCTCCACCTCCACCTCCTCCGATATGCGCTGAGAAACAGACCTGAGGGTGCTTTGGCTATCAACAAGGGAATCTTCTTCCCCCGTCTCTTGTGACGAGCGCAAAGCTTCCGACTTCATGCTGATCAGAGAGTTTTTCAACAGGCCAAGCAGCGGGATGGTGAGGCTGATGATGGCGGCATCGCCACTGACCATCTGTGTTGACTCCTCAAAGTTACTCAGCACCTGACAGATATCAGACATCCACGTCCACTCCTCATTGTAGACTTGAGGAAGCTGACTGACCTGACTACCAGTTCTGGTGGAAGTTGACATCTGGCAGTCTACAATCGCTCGGCGCTGCTGGTAAACTCTGGATAACATGGTCAGTGTTGAATTCCACCTCATGGGCACGTCGCACAACAGTCGGTGAGCGGGCAGTTGGAGGCGGCGCTGCGCTGCCCTGAGAGTGGCAGCATCTGTGCTGGACTTCCTGAAATGCGCACAGATGCGGCGCACCTTCGTGAGCAAATCAGACAGATTGGGGTATGTCTTGAGGAAACGCTGAACTATCAGATTTAACACATGGGCCAGGCATGGCACATGTGTCAGTCTGCCGAGTTGCAGAGCCGCCACCAGGTTACGGCCGTTGTCACACACAACCATGCCTGGCTTAAGGTTCAGCGGTGCCAGCCACAGATCAGTCTGCGCCGTGATGCCCTGTAATAGCTCTTGGGCGGTGTGCCTTTTATCGCCTAGGCTCAGCAGTTTGAGCACCGCCTGCTGTCGCTTAGCGACGGCACTGCTGCTGTGCCTAGAGCTACCGACTGATGGCGCCGTGCCCACGGATGGTAGTTCGGAGGAGGAGGTGGAGGAGGGGTGGGAGGAGGAGGAGGCATAGTAGGCCTGAAACACCTGGACCGAGGTAGGCCCCGCAATCCTCGGCGTCGGCAGTATATGACCAGCCGCAGGGTCAGACTCGCTCCCAGCCTCCACCAAGTTAACCCAATGTGCCGTCAGCGAAATATAGTGGCCCTGCCCGGCAGCACTCGTCCACGTGTCCGTGGTCAGGTGGACCTTGTCAGAAACGGCGTTGGTCAGGGCACGGATGATGTTGTCTGACACGTGCTGGTGCAGGGCTGGGACGGCACATCGGGAAAAGTAGTGGCGGCTGGGGACCGAATACCGAGGGGCGGCCGCCGCCATGAGGTTGCGAAAGGCCTCGGTCTCTACTAGCCTATAGGGCAGCATCTCCAGGCTAAGCAATCTGGAGATGTGCACATTAAGGGCTTGGGCGTGCGGGTGGGTTGCACTATATTTGCGTTTCCGCTCCAGCGTCTGGGGTATGGAGAGCTGAACGCTGGTGGATGCTGTGGAGGATCGTGGAGGCGACGATGGGGTTTTTGTGGCAGGGTCCTGGGCAGGGGGCTGACTATCAGCTGACACAGGGGAAGGAGCAGTGGTGTGCACGGCCGGAGGTGAACGGGCTTGTTGCCACTGAGTGGGGTGTTTAGCATTCATATGCCTGCGCATACTGGTGGTAGTTAAGCTAGTAGTGGTGGAACCCCTGCTGAGCCTGGTTTGGCAAATGTTGCACACCACAGTCCGTCGGTCATCCGGTGTTTCCTTAAAGAACCTCCAGACTTCTGAAGATCTAGCCCTCGCCGCAAGAGCCCTCGCCACGGGAGCTTCACTAGTTGACACATTTGGCGCTGATGCACCAGCTCTGGCCCTGCCTCTCCGTCTGGCCCCACCACTGCCTCTTCCAACCTGTTCTGGTCGAGGACTCTCCTCCGTCTCAGAAGTTCACCCGGCCTCTCAACCCAGCTTGGGTCTGTCACCTCATCATCCTCCGATCCCTCAGTCTGCTCCCCCCTCGGACTTCCTGCCCTGACAACAACTTCCCCACTGTCTGACAACCGTGTCTCCTCATCGTCGGACACCTCTTTACACACTTCCACTACGTCAAGAAGGTCATCATCACCCACAGACTGTGACTGGTGGAAAACCTGGGCATCGGAAAATTGCTCAGCAGCAACCGGACAAGTGGTTTGTGACTGTGGGAAGGGTCCAGAAAACAGTTCCTCAGAGTATGCCGGTTCAAATGGCAAATTTTCCTGGGAGGGGGCAGACTGGGGGGGAGGAGGCTGAGGTGCAGGAGCTGGAGGAGTGGCGATTTCGGTGACATGGGTGGACTGCGTGGAAGACTGACTGGTGATGGACAAATTGCTCGAAGCATTGTCAGCAATCCACGACATCACCTGTTCGCACTGTTCTGGCCTCAACAGTGCTCTACCACGAGTCCCAGTAACTTCAGACATGAACCTAGGGAGTGTAGCTCTGCGGCGTTCCCCTGCTCCCTCATCAGCAGGTGGTGTCTCACCCCGCCCAGGACCACGGCCTCTGACCCCTGCAGTAGTTGGACGCCCACTTCCCCGCCCTCGTCCTCTACCCCTAGCCCTCGGGTTAAACATTTTTAAAATGAGAGTTATAACTTTATTTTTTTTTTAACTTTTTTTTGTTTTTTTTTGAGTTTTTAAAACCAAACAATGCTATCCTATTGCTATGGCTATTTTCTAGCCAAGTATCAAAGCACACTACTATGCCAGATGAGATGACACTGAGTTAGTGCCTAATTGAAATCCAACCCCTACTAAATTTTCCCACTTCGGTCTTTGCTATGGATATGTGCGTCACTAAGCGCAGAACACAGCGGTCGCAAGTCTCACTACAAATTGCTCAGAATTGGCTAGTACATGCACTGCAGAAAGTACAGCCACCAGCAGATCAACCAGAAATCAAATATATAGAACGCTACTGTAGGCGTAAGTAAGCTGTTTGTATTCTCCTATGGCTATTTTCTAGCCAAGTATCAAAGCACACTACTATGCCAGATGAGATGACACTGAGTTAGTGCCTAATTGAAATCCAACCCCTACTAAATTTTCCCACTTCTATGCTATGGATATGTGCGTCACTAAGCGCAGAACACAGCGGTCGCAAGTCTCACTACAAATTGCTCAGAATTGGCTAGTACATGCACTGCAGAAAGTACAGCCACCAGCAGATCAACCAGAAATCAAATATATAGAACGCTACTGTAGGCGTAAGTAAGCTGTTTGTTTTCTCCTATGGCTATTTTCTAGCCAAGTATCAAAGCACACTAATATGCCAGATGAGATGACACTGAGTTAGTGCCTAATTGAAATCCAACCCCTACTAAATTTTCCCACTTCGGTCTTTGCTATGGATATGTGTGCCACTAAGAGCTAAACACAACGGTAGCAAGTCCCCCTGCTAATTCCTCACAAAATGGTACTAGATGCAAATTAAAATAAAAAAAGTAGAACGTTATTGTAGCCCTAAGAAGGGCTGTTGGGTTCTTTGAGAATCACTCCTGCCTAACAGTAAGCTAATAGAACACCCTAACGCTTTCCCTGACCAGCAGCAGCTCTCTCCCTAGCGGCATCCAGACACAGAATGATCCGAGCAGCGCGGGCAGCGGCTAGTCTATCCCAGGGTCACCTGATCTGGCCAGCCAACCACTGCTATCGACGTGTAAGGGTACCACGTCATGCTGGGTGGAGTGCAGAGTCTCCTGGCTTGTGATTGGCTCTGTTTCTGGCCGCCAAAAAGCAAAACGGCGGGAGCTGCCATTTTCTCGAGCGGGCGAAGTATTCGTCCGAGCAACGAGCAGTTTCGAGTACCCTAATGCTCGACCGAGCATCAAGCTCGGACGAGCATGTTCGCTCATCTCTAGTTATTAATCATAACCATATATACAGAATTCTTCCTACATATGACTTGATCTGTATATACATTGTAAACTAAATTGTTTTAAAAACCTAATAAAAATAAAGTAACAAAAAATAATTTCTCATTAACAAATACAAGTGTAAGACTTCCTTTTCTTCTGTCATCATGGACATCTTTCTACCGTTTTAAGGTGTCAAGACAAATATGTTTTGCAAACTTTACAGACACAGTTCACAGGTGGAAGAAGTGTTGATGGCAGCTCTGGCTGGTAGGAAGAGACAGGAGAAGGGAATAGCTACAGCCAGAGATGAAATCACAAAGCCTAGAAATACTTACAGTACTGTAATCACAAAGCCCTTTAGAGCTTGTGTAGTTCCACTTAGAAGTGATATGGCTCTGTTTTCTGAACCTCTACTCATGCATCTGAACAGTGAATAATCAGTGCGTGTGTGTTTATAATTGTTTGTGACACAAATTCAAGGAAATTTTTGTCTTGTCGCTAGAGATGGGCGAATCGATTCTAATGATTCTAACTTCGGTTAGAATTACAGGAAAAATTTGATTCATCACAAAGCCGAAGTTTATGCTGATTCGCGGGAACAAAGTTGTTTTTTTCCCCCTCATGTTTCTGCGAGAACAACGTGTTACATGGGGCAGAGAACTCTGGGAAGGAGAAAGGAACACCCTTGATGACATCTGCAGACCTGTAAGCCAATCAGCGGCCGGCAGGCTTATGTGATGTCACACAGCCCTATAAAATCCAGCCATTTTCTATCTCAGCACTTCACACTTCATGTTGTAGCATCCAGCTGCTTCTATTGTACTGTGCGATTCTTGCTGCAATCCCTCGCTGTTCTCTAAGGGGGTTCTATATACCCCAAATAGCAGTTCTATTTAGTGACAAAATCTGTTTGACTTTCATGCATCTGCAGTAGCGATTGGTGGACCAATCTCTGGTTGCTCTTTAACGGGGATCTGTATACCCCAAATAGCAGCTCTATTTAGTGACAAAATCTGTTTGACATTCATGCATCTGCAGTAGTGAGCTGTCAGTTGTGGGTTATCTGTATAACGCATATTGCCATACCTTTTGGGGGCTCTAGTTTACAGCCATATTTACGTGTGAAATCCACATAGTTTATACAGTGATTTTCACTGAAATTACACTGTCAGTTGTGGGGTATCTGTATAATGCACATTGCAATACCTTTTGGGGGCTCTAGTTTACAGCCAGATTTACGTGTCAAATCCACGTAGTTTATACAGTGAAATGAGTCGGGGTTCTAACTACCTGCCTCAGCTACTATTCCTATGCTGCCACCCGCCTGATGCCACACTGCCATCTGCCTCCTACCATCTTTACCAGGGACTGGAATTGTCTGCCACCTCCACACTATATCATTGTGCCAATCTGCGGGCTCCTGCTGCTGCTGCTTCTGATGCCGCCTTCACACTATATCATTGTGCCACTCTGCGGGCTCCTGCTGCTGCTGCTTCTGATGCCGCCTTCACACTATATCATTGTGCCACTGCGGGATCCTGCTGCTTCTGATGCCACCTTCACACTATATCATTCTGCCACTCTGCGGGCTCCTGCTGCTGCTGCTTCTGATGCCGCCTTCACACTATATCATTGTGCCACTGCGGGCTCCTGCTGCTTCTGATGCCGCCTTCACACTATATTATTGTGCCACTCAGCGGGCTCCTGCTGCTGTTGATTCTGATGCCACCAACACACTATATCATTGTGCCACTCTGCCACTCTTGCTGCTTCTGATGCCACCTTCACACTATATCATTATGCCACTCTGCGGGCTCCTGCTGTTTCTGATGCCACCAACACACTATATCATTGTGCCACTCTGTGGGCTCCTGCTGCTGCTGCTACTGATGCCACCTTCACACTATATCATTGTGCTACTCCTGCCGCTGCTGCTGCTACTTATGCCACCTTCACACTATATCATTGTGCCACTCTGTGGGCTCCTGCTGCTGCTGCTTCTGATGCCACCTTCACACTATATCATTGTGCTACTCCTGCCGCTGCTGCTGCTACTTATGCCACCTTCAAACTATATCATTGTGCCACTATGTGGCTTTCCCTGTTGCTGCCACCATGTTGCTGACACCTGTGGACTCCTGCTGCTGCTTCTTCTATCACCACCTCCACACTCTTATCATTGTGCCACTTTGTGGCCCCCTGTTGCTGCTGCTGATGCCACCTCCACACTAAATCATTGTGCCACTCTGTGGCTATCACTGTTGCTGCCACCATGTTGCTGCCACCTGTGGGCTCCTGCTGCTGCTTCTGCTGCCGCCACCTCCACACTCTTATCATTGTGCCCCTTTGTGGCCTACCATGTTTCCGCCACCTCCATAATTTGTCATTGTGCCACTCTGCAGCCTACTCATGCTTCTGCCAATTGACCGCTGTCTCCCTGGAACACCCTGTGATTTCCATAATGCTGTTTTCACCCTCCATCACTCTATGACGTTGCCACTATGTTTGGTTTTCCCCTTCATTTCATCTGTTAGAAGGATGAATAGCTCCTGTTTGTTTTTGGCTTTAGCAATACTGATGGATTATTGACCGATTGAAAAAGGACACTGACGCGTGAAAAGAAGGGCAAAATGATCAGTGAAGTCGATACAAAATTACTGCCGACATCCTCTGCACTCTTTTGGGGGGCTTTCCACATGTATCCGCGTTTAACAGAACAGGTTCTGTCGTAATCTATGGGATCATCTGATTTCAGTGTAAAAAGTGTGCACTCTTGGATGTTATAGTGGGATCTTGGCCCTCAGCTCGGTCTTTTCGAGCTGGCATAGACGTTACCTTGTCAGGCTGCGTTCCTGCTTCGCTTATTTGGGGAAGTTGGCCTATGTAAGTGCACATGGAAGTAAAGAGTGAAGCGATTCTAAGAGCTGCGGCTGTCATGTGCGTGTCATACTAAAACACAGCATTGTTTGAAGACCAAACCACGCTTCCTATGCATATTTAAGCATGGCACAACATTCTACAACACCCTACGGGCTCTCTGCAGCCAGGAAACGCCTTTTTTAACGTGATTCATTTTGATTCGATTCGAATCAAATTTTTTCGAAAAATTAGGTGAATCGGGATGAAAACAAATTTTAACAAATTTACCCATCTCTACTTCTCACGTTAATAAATGGTCTAATTGGCTTCTGAGTAGAGATTAGATTAAGAGTTACTTATTTTATCATGAGTGATGAACACACCAATAGCTGAACTAGAGTATTTCTCCAGCAATCAGTTTACAAGATGAAAAATAGTAGAATTTGATAGGGTACACCTCGCTAGGTGCATGTCTGATTTCTCTGCTCATCACTAAAATTGAGGCCAAATGGACTCAATTAAATTTGATAAGAATGAGAGAACAATTAGGAAGATAAAATATGATAAAGCACATATTGAAATGATCCCTCATATGATACTCATACAGTATTATTAACACATATTTTAATGGATCCGCTCAACGCTAGACATTAATGTTCTCAAAGAACACAAAGCAAAATAGCAAAATAGGAACATAGACATACAATGTAACCAATAAGACCTCATTTTATTCTGCAAAAACATCAAGCCTATATTATGTATAAATTGTGGTATTTCTTAAAATATGGTGACAAATAAACAAATAAATTATTTTCAAAATTGCTTTTTGCCAATGTAGTAAACAAAACTTTACCCTAAATATTAAGTCATTAAAAAATACTCGTAATGTAAAAACAGACCCTGTTATATGAGAAAAAAAAGTTATGGCTTGTGGAAGATGGAAAAAAAACTTACAGACTCCTTGCATGACAATGAAAAACATTTTTAAGTATATAAATATTTTAATTTTAAATATTTTAAAAACTTTACTGAATATTTTTGCCTTTCTTTTAAAGTAAATTATAAAACGTTTATAAAAAGTTTTTAGTAATAACTGTGTATTAATTATAAATGATATCTTTAATTTATCTGCTTATTCATTTGCTAATTGACTTTTAAAGGAATCCACGATACAGAAGCAATGTACTGTATTATACTTTCACATTAAAAGCATATTTTCTGGTGCATCCTAAGACATGTATACCTGTCTGCACTTTTGTCTCTGCCCCATGGTAGATACATAAACACTAAAGGTAAGCAATTTCTTGTACTTATACATCACTAGGAAGGCTCTCCCTGTCCTGCCATTAACTTTAATTGAAAATTCTTAAGGAGGAACTTAAAATTAGGCATAAGGGGTTATCACACTGACTTCACTACATTTTTTCTTTTAGGATGAAGTACTCATCTATTTTGCACACATTTTAAGAGTATATAATAAGCATAAATGTATTCAGTGTGATGCATTTGATCATTTTGATAATGAAAAACAGAAATAAAATTCATAATGAGTTCCACAATGCTGCAACCAAGAATTGTATAGAACATAATGATGTGATATACATGAAGTTAATTCATCATAAGAGAAAATAGATATCTCTGTTGTCATTGAAGTGCTGCTTATCTGTCGTAAGTCACAATTCAAAGACTTTTGTGATCATTTTTTGTTGTAATTTTATCACACAAGTGAGAACATTAAAGATTGGAAGTGACTGTATAATGGATACAGAAAAGCTTATTGGAGTAACGATGGCCCCCACCACATTGAACACCTGCTTTGATGCCACAAAACTAACCGGACAGGACCGCTTTTCTACACAACCACAAAAATCGGACACCCAGGACTTTGAGAAAAAAATTACTCCACAACTATGTGGATTTGACACAGATTTTTTGATATCTACTTTATAAAAAAAAAACAATTGAAATTTGGGGAATACAGAACACTAAAAATGGATACCCTGAAATTTGAGAAAAAGTACAAGCAGCTAGACGTTAGATACAGCACATGCAGTGTGAAATGACAGAATTGCAAATGGCCTTCTGTTTTTATAGAGCTGTGAAATCACATAAGCCTGCCAGTCGCTGATTGGCTTACATGTCTGCACATTTGATCGAGGGTGTTCCTTTCTTCTTCCCAGAGTTCTCTGCCCCATGTAACACATTGTACTCGCGGCCATTTTGCTATTAAAGGTGAAAAAAAAGATCATTCCCACAAATCTCCGTAAACTATGGATTCGTGCCGAACCATTGATTTCCTGAAATTCCGTTAGAATCGATTCACCCATCTCTAATGACAACCCATCTAACTCCTTAATGACCGCCGTATCGGGATTCTACGGTGGTCATAAAGGGTACTTCTTCTGATGTGACCCCTTTCTACGGCGGCGTGTCAGAAGAAGATTTTGGGACAATTGGTTAGGTTGGTGCTGTTGTCGGGCTGTGATGTCACAGCCAAGACCCGGTACTAACACCCAGGATCGGAAAACCTCAGATCCCGAGTGTTTAACCCCTTACACGCCGCGGTCAAGCATGACCATGGCGTGTAAGCTTGTCCCACGTAGAACGGACCCCCCGTGTGCTTACCGGGGGATCCGATCCGTCCTGCTGCTGCTCCCGGGTCCGGTGAGTGACCCGAAGCATCTGGCTCCTCTTCTCGCCGGGTTCTGTCTTCCTGGAAGGACCTGGCTGTATGTAACGGCCTGCTCAGTTACTTACACTATACACTGCAATACAAGTGTATTGCAATGAAAAGGCTTGAACAAGCGATCGGATAATTGCTTCTTCAAGCCAAAGGATGGAAAATGTAAAAAAAGCAAAAAAAAGAAGATTAAATAATTTTATAATAATAATTAAATAAAAGTCCCATAATCTCCCCTGTTGCACATATAACGCAAATAAAGTATATAAAACACAAAAACACAAAATAAATGTACATATTTGTTATCACCACATCCGTATTAGTCTGTACAATAAATCTAAATTAATATTGAACCTGCTCGGTGAACGATGTAAAAAAAAAAAAAAACACGAAAAATTTCTGTAATATACAATCTTTCATCAAACAACATCACAAAAAGTGCTCTAAAGAGTGATCAAAAAAAGCTATGTTCCCTAATATGATACAACTGAATATAACAACTCTTCTCGCAAAAAATAAGCCCTCAACCAGATCTGACAACCGAAAAATACAAAAGTTATGGCCCTGAAAAGTTGTCGATAGTAAAAACAATGCGATTTTCTCCAAAATTGGTTTTGCTCAGTAAAATTGAGCAAAGATAAGAAAAACTATATAAATGAGGTATCATCGTAATCGTAGTGAACCAGAGAAAAAAGATTAAATATTACTTTTATGTTACGGTGAGTGGGGGGGGGGGAAGTGCTAAAAATCCAAAATAAAAATTGATGATTTTGTTTGTGTCCCCCTTGAAATAGTTAATAAAATCTCATGAATAAGCTTAAGACCCCCAAAATGAATTATCTATACATTGTATCTCATCCCGTACATAATAAGCCCTCATATGTTCACATTAACAAAAAAAAATAAAATTTATAGCTTGTACAATGTGACAATACAAATCTGCTGTGAATAGCGCTGCTTTGCTCGGCTGTGCGCCCATACATCAGTTTACCACCAAATATGGGGTATCAGTACACTTGGGAGAAATTGGGCCTCATATGTTGCAGAGCATTTCATCATTTAATTTATTACGAAACTGTCAGTTTTGGCCTAAATTAATGTATTTTCCCCCAAAATTCAAAAGTTTCTAAATCGCAGGTCCATATTGTTTTAACCCATCTGAAACACTTAAAGGGTTAATAGACTCAATAGAAGTTGTTTTACATACGTTGAGGGGTGAACTTTTTATAGTGGAGTAATTTATGGGGTTTTACTATTATTTAGGCCTTTCAAAGTCACTTGAAAGCTGCGTTGTCCCTCAAAGTTCTGCACCTCATAACATACTAGAAAAGTGAGAGGATGCATAAAATATCATCCCAACATAAAGCAGACATTCCGTAAATGTTAATTAGCAAGCTTTTTGGGTAGTTGTACTGTCTGGAAAGCAGAACATTTCAAACTTGGAAAATGAAGAATTTTTGCAAACTTTTGCCAAATTTTCACTTTTTTATAGAACGAAAGGAAAAACTTATAACTTAAATTTTACAACTAAAATGAAGTACAATGTGTCACGAGAAAACATTCTCAAAATCACCTGGATATGTAAAAGCGTTCTGAAGTTCGTGAGACAGGGCAGATTTGAAAAATCGAGTCTGGTCATTGAGTTGAAAACTAGTGTCGGTGATAAGGGGTGCACCAACATTTTTTGGTGCACCTCTAACATGCGGCATGCGACACACTTCTGTGAGGCTTTGCATGTTAAATTTGCCACACGGTCTGACTGTGCACTGCTATAGCCTTTTCAATTATGAATTTGTGTTACATGAAGAATAGTGCAGCTGCGCCACAAAAAGGGTCGTGTGCATCACATATATGGCGTGAACACTTCTTAAACACATGTGTAAGCAGCTTGTACATAAAAGAACATGCAAAGTCCAACAGAAAACTGGCGCCAGTCCTTAGTAAATCTCGGCCATAGTGTGTGATTTTCTAACCATCCACGGAGCCACATAATATTATAATTCTTTGCACATTATAAAGATTGGGGGTCATTCTTGTTGTGCTTGATATATCTTTAAAATCCTGATGTGGACATGTTATGTAAAAAATTGCTCTTACATGGTGCAATTTGGGCAAAAATAATCCAAACGTGGTTTCAGAAGAATTTGCGTCTTTTGTGCAACTTTTTTTTTTTTAAATGTGAGAAAAACCAATAGACACACATGCCTATATGGTCCTCTAAGATACATGAAACAAGTCCACAACCCAGAAAAACCTAAGAAAGACATGCACAAATATCTTTGTTTGTATATAAATGACCCCAATTGCCTGATAAGTTGTGCTACAATCCTGTTATCTTCAAGTGATGTGTCTATATAAAGCATAGAAAAGCTAAAGTAAATTGTCATGTCTTGCAGAAAAAAATATGCTAAAATCTGGTGTAGAAAATAGCTTTTCAAGCTGAGATGTCAAAAGTATCCAATATGTTATTGAATTAGAAGGGTTAATGCAATATATGTCTGTAAAATAAACTATTTTATAGTAATGAACAAAACTATGAGAACTGATTTCCCTTAAGACTATGTAATATTTTTCTCACAAAGCCCAATTTGTTTTCATTTCTAGTGTAGGCAAGCCTTCCTAGCGCTACTGCAAGGTCAAATGCTCCGTTAATGTTAAGGAATAAGATGTCATGCTTCCTTTTAAAGATCGGCATATTGTACATTTTTGTATCAAGCTGTGTAGTTAACAGGTATTATCATTATTTTTCTTTACATTTGGTATATGGTATTATTTGCAATTTTTTTAAAATATGTTTTCACACCTATATACAATGACTTGATCAAAATGAGATATCAGACCCAAACAAGGGGTATTTGCAACTCAGATATTTGTGGTATATCCACAGAATATGCCATAAATGGTATTGAATTTATCCACTATGCTGTAATAGCTGAGCTCAGGATAATGTATCATTCAGAAGTATGATCCAACAATTGTTATTTCTTCAAACTGGGAACAAGCATTAGGAGTGCAAATATGTTCAAATAGCCATACCTATCAAAAAAAAAAAATCACTGGACTTATATCACTGGTTGCTTTCCAACTTTATGAGACCAGCAGAATGCCATGGAAGCTATAGAATGTCAGGGCATACAGCTATCAGAGTGATCTCAGACAGAAAATTAAATTAACCCTATTTAGAAATGACTGGACCCTTTCAGTGGAACGTGAAGCTTTTGTCCGTGTTTGGGTACAAAACCTGAACGCTTACCCACAATGGTAACAGCGATCGGTGGTGACATCAATCACGACTAGAGATGAGCGAACATACTCGTCCGAGCTTGATGCTCGTTCGAGCATTAGCGTACTCTAAACTGCTTGTTGCTCGGACGAATACTTTGCCCGCTCGAGAAAATGGCATCTCCCGCCGTTGTGATTTTTGGCGGCCAGAAACAGAGCCAATCACAAGCCAGGAGACTCTGCACTCCACCCAGCATGACGTGGTACCCTTACACGTCGATAGCAGTGGTTGGCTGGCCAGATCAGGTGACCCTGGAATAGACTAGCCCCTGCCCGCGCTGCTCGGATCATTCTCTGTCTGGATGCCGCTAGGGAGAGAGCTGCTGCTGGTCAGGGAAAGCATTAGAATAGTGTTAGGCAGGAGTGATTCTACAAGAACCCAACAGCCCTTCTTAGGGCTACAATAACGTTTTATTTTACTTTTTTTTTGTTTGCTTGTGGCTGGGCTTGCTGGCATTAGTAGTGCAGCTAGTACCATATTGTGAGAAATTTGCTGGGAGACTTGTGTTTAGCTCTTAGTGACACGCATATCCACCTCAAACACCGAAGTGGGACAATTTATTAGGGGTTTGATTTGAATTAGGCACAGTCTGCTGATTTATTTTTTTTTACGTTTATTTCTTTTTATAACTCAAAGTCATCAGGCACAGTTGTGTGCTGTCAGTGTAGGTTAGAAACTAGCCATAGCAATAGGATAGCATCGTTTTGTTTAAAAAAAAAAAATAAATAAAAAAAATAAACCAAAAAAAAAATTTGAAGTTTACACTTTAATTTGGAAAATGTTTAACCCGAGGGCTAGGGGTAGAGGACGAGGGCGTGGACGTCCAACTACTGCAGGGGTCAGAGGCCGTGGTCCTGGGCGGGGTGAGACACCACCTGCTGATGAGGGAGCAGGGGAACGCCGCAGAGCTATACTCCCTAGGTTCATCATGTCTCAAGCTACTGGGACTCGTGGTAGAGCACTGTTGAGGCCAGAACAGTGCAAAGAGGTGATGTCGTGGATTGCGGACAATGCTTCTAGCCATTTGTCCACCAGTCAGTCTTCCACGCAGTCCACCCATGTCACCGAAATCAGCACTCCTCCACCTCAGCCTCCTTCCCCCCAGTCTGCCCCCTCCCAGGAAAATTTGGCATTTGAACCGGCATACTGTTTTCTGGACCCTTCCCACAGTCACAAACCACTTGTCTGGTTGCTGCTGAGCTATTTTCCGATGCCCAGGTTTTCCACCGGTCGCAGTCTGTGGGTGATGATGACATTATTGACGTAGTGGAAGAAGAGTGTAAAGAGGTGTCGGACGCAGAGGAGACACGGTTGTCAGACAGTGGTGAAGTTGTTGTCAGGGCAGGAAGTCCGAGGGGGGAGCAGACTGAGGGATCTGAGGATGATGAGGTGACAGACCCAAGCTGGGTTGATAGGCCGGGTGAACAATGGCACATTTAAAACGTCTTTCAGGCATCCAAAACAGCCCTATTGACATCAGCCCTGGAACACCAGCAACACAGGAAGCAAACTGGTCTTTCATTACCACACATGAGACCCTCACCCCTTCTCCAGATGCACATTGTTCATCCTCCTCATCACCATCAAACACCACATCTAACAAATTTCACCCAGCATCTACTACTGATAAAATAGATGTCATAGATCAATCAACAAAAGAAAATTCAACCAACAACCATTTTTTAGGGATAGATCCCCCGAAAATAAAAACACAACCAATACACACATTTTTTCTTCAGTCGTCATCCAGAAAAAGAAAACTCTCAAACGAGGCAAACGAGGGGGCCAAAAAAGAAAAAATCTAACCCCCAATAGATCGGAAAATAAAAGTACAGTGAAAATTTTCAATCTCACTGAGCATTCTTTTACCAATATCCCTATTACAAAAAGGGTTATCATTCTGTCCAAGTTCTAACCCTAACAATTTCGAATTATTTCTAGATCTTAACCAATACATCAGGAAATTAACTATAAAGAGACATTTTCTGAAAAAAGAAAGTGAAAATATTCAAAAAGAAAGTCACACTATTTCTCAGAAAAATCCCAGTATAATCAAAAATAAATCCAAATTTTATCCTATGAAGGATCAAAGCCATAACATAAAAACCTTTTATCAGTTAGCATTAACTGATCTGAACGAAATCATAAAAAAACCCCAAAAAACCATCTCCCAAAAAAATAACCTCACCAAAGAAGAACAGAGATCACTAAAGCAACTACAAAACAATAAAGACCTAGTGTTTAGAGGAGCAGACAAAGGGGGGGGGCATAGTAGTCCTCACCTACAGGGCTTATAACCAAGAGGCTCTAAGACTCCTCAGCGACCAAAAATATTATAAAAAAATTAAAAAAGATCCAACATCAGAGATTCAAAAAATGTTGAAAAACTTTCTTGAAGAAGCACACACCAAAGGTTTGATCACAAAAGAAGAGAAGGCATTTTTACTAATTCCCTTTCCATCTATGGCTTATTTTTATTATCTACCAAAAGTGCATAAAGACCTAATTAATCCACCTGGAAGACCGATCATTTCCGGAATCGGCTCTATTACCAGCAATATTTCACACTACTTAGATCTCATCCTACAAAATCTGGTCATAGATCTCCCAAGTTATTTAAAAGATTCCGATCAATTAATTAAAGAATTATATGAATATGAAGCAAGGGAGGACATGTGGTTTGTTACCTTGGATGTCAATTCATTGTACTCAAATATAGATCATAAAAAAGGGATTGAATGTGTTAATCATTATTTGAAAAAAGAACCCTCCATCTCCAAAGAAAAAAGGCACTTTATTCTTGAGTGCCTGAAAATTGTACTAGAAAATAATTACTTCACCTATAACTCAGACATCTACCATCAACAACTCGGAACGGCCATGGGGACTCGCGTAGCTCCCTCCTTTGCAAACCTCTTCATGGGGGCTTTCGAGGAAACTTTCATACAGAATCCTAGTAACCCTTTTTTCGAAAATATCACACTATATAGGCGTTATATTGATGACCTGTTCCTCATATGGACAGGAACGGAAAATCAAATTTCAGAATTCCACAAATATCTTAATAATAACGAATGGGGTATTTCTTTCACTATGGTAAAGAACACCTCTGAAATTATTTTCCTCGATCTCAGCATTTATCAGGAACAGAATATTTTCAAAACCAAGACCCATTTTAAAGCAGTGGATTCTAATAACTATTTAGAGTACTCCAGCTCCCACTATAAGAAATGGATCGATAATATCCCGTTTTCACAATACAAAAGAATTAGAAAAAATTGTACTACCACCAATTCTTTTGACCAACAAGCAAAACAACTAAGAGATCGCTTCAGTGAAAAAGGATATCCTAAACACCTTTTAAAACGTGCCTATCAAAAGACAAGACCTCTACAACAGATGGACTGCATTATGAAAAAGAACACACCAATAGAAAACAAACTGAATTCCTATGAGACAAATTTCATTACCCGATACAATACAAAACACAAGGAAATCAGAAATGTTCTAAAAAATCATTGGCATATCCTCACCAAAGACATCTATTTAGGAAAACATCTACCAAAACAACCAAAAATTACCTTTAGAAAATCAGCAAGTATTAAAAATATTCTAGCCCCTAGTGTTCTAAGACAACATAAAACAATAAAAACTGAAAAGGAAAAGGGACACATTAAAAAATGTAATGGAAAGAGATGTCTCTGTTGTAAATCCATAAACACGGGCTCCCATTTCAAATCAAACAATACAAAAGAAACATTCAGTATTAATCATAACATCTCCTGTCAAACAAGATACGTGATATACCTCATAGAATGTAATATCTGCCATCTGCAATATGTTGGCAGAACGGTTCAACCATTACATAATCGACTTAACAAACATCGAGAAAATATAAAGAAAAAATTCTTACTTCATGGTCTCTCGAAACATTGCGCTTTAAAACACCCAAAATCAGCATTTCCAATCTCCATCATGCCTATAGATCATATTACTGAAACGACAGCTAACCGTTTCCAGACCCTCTGCAGACGTGAGGTATACTGGATCTTCAAACTCAACACACTATCCCCACTAGGTTTAAATGAAGCAAACGAAACCATTCTTTAGATACGGTCCAGCTTTGTTCCACCTTCTGTCATCCACCCTTCAGTTGGAATCATCGATGGGAGTTTCCGTAAAAAATAGATCAGTCCAGGCAGCTGGTCATCTACAGAAACGCTACACCTTTGTGGCCCAAATCGGCTTCCGTAATAGTAGTCTTACCCCGACACCGCACAGCTTTAATAACTGTTCACCAACACATTACATGATATCATTACTCTATTGAAGACACCTATCACTATATATGACTGTATATCTATATTTGAAACAGGATTTATTTGCGTGTTTAAATAAGATTTTGATGCATTGCACTTACCTGTCAAAAAACAGCTGACCGGAAACTGTCATGCTCCCCACCATCTCCACTTACCTTTAAATGTCAAAGCTCTTCCTATCATGATATGAACCAGATGAAGCGCTCTGTTCGAGCGCGAAACGCGTTGTTCTGAATTCTTTTATTACTTATTATTTATTATTTTATCTAAATTTTAATTCTATTAAGAAAATAAAAGGTCATTTATTTCGGGCTACGTATCCAGCGCCTAATTATCGCTCAAACACTCACCATACCTTGGATGATGACATTATTGACGTAGTGGAAGAAGAGTGTAAAGAGGTGTCGGACGCAGAGGAGACACGGTTGTCAGACAGTGGTGAAGTTGTTGTCAGGGCAGGAAGTCCGAGGGGGGAGCAGACTGAGGGATCTGAGGACGATGAGGTGACAGACCCAAGCTGGGTTGATAGGCCGGGTGAACACAGTGCTTCTGAGACGGAGGCGAGTCCTATAGCAGAACAGGTTGGAAGAGGCAGTGGTGGGGCCAGACGGAGAGGCAGGGCCAGAGCTGGTGCATCAGCGCCAAATGTTTCACGTAGTCAAGCTCCCATGGCGAGGGCTAGATTTTCAGAAGTCTGGAGGTTCTTTAAAGAAACACCAGATGACCGACGGACTGTGGTGTGCAACCTGTGCCAAACCAGGATCAGCAGGGGTTCCACAACTACTAGCTTAACTACCACCAGTATGCGCAGGCATATGAATGCTAAACACCCCACTTAATGGCACCAAGCCCGTTCACCTCCGGCCGGGCACACCACTGCTCCTTCCCCTGTGCCATCTGCTAGTCAGCCCCCTGCCCAAACACCTCCCGTGCGAAAACCCCATCTTCGCCTCCACGATCCTCCAAAGCAT
The DNA here is from genome assembly GCF_040894005.1 of Engystomops pustulosus. NCBI lineage: Eukaryota > Metazoa > Chordata > Amphibia > Anura > Leptodactylidae > Engystomops > Engystomops pustulosus. The sequence goes on from NC_092417.1 coordinate 115,909,715, forward strand.
CCACCAGCGTTCAGCTCGCCATACCCCAGACGCTGGAGCGCAAAAGGAAGTAAAGCGCAACCCACCCACACGCCCAAGCCCTCAACGTCCACATCTCCAAGTTGCTTAGCCTGGAGATGCTGCCCTATAAGCTGGTAGAGACCGAGGCCTTTCGAAACCTCATGGCGGTGGCCGCCCCTCGGTATTTGGTCCCCAGCCGCCACTACTTTTCCTGATGTGCCGTCCCAGCCCTGCACAAGCACGTGTCAGAGAACATCATCTGTGCCCTGACCAACGCCGTTTCTGACAAGGTCCACCTGACCACGGACACGTGGACGAGTGCTGCCGGGCAGGGCCACTATATATCGCTGACGGCACATTGGGTTAACTTGGTGGAGGCTGGGACCGAGTCTGACCCTGGGGCTGGTCATATACTGCCGACGCCGAGGATTGCGGGGCCTACCTCGGTCCAGGTCTCAAACGCCTACTATGCCTCCTCCTCCAACCCCTCCTCCACCTCCTCCTCCGAATTACCATCCGTGGGCATGGCGCCATCAGTCGGTAGCTCTAGGCACAGCAGCAGTGCCGTCGCTAAGCGACAGCAGGTGGTGCTCAAACTGCTGAGCCTAGGCGATAAAAGGCACACCGCCCAAGAGCTATTACAGGGCATCACGGCGCAGACCGATCTGCGGCTGGCACCGCTGAACCTGAAGCCAGGCATGGTTGTATGTGACAACGTCCGTAACCTGGTGGCGGCTCTGCAACTCGGCAGCCTGACACATGTGCCATGCCTGGCCCATGTGTTAAATCTCATAGTTCAGCGTTTCCTCAAGACATACCCCAATCTGTCTGATTTGCTCAGGAAGGTGCACCGCATCTGTGCGCATTTCAGGTAGTCCAGCACAGATGCTGCCACTCTCAGGGCAGTGCAGCGCCGCCTCCAACTGCCTGCTCACCGACTGTTGTGCGACGTGCCCACGAGGTAGAATTCAACATTAACCATGTTATCCAGAGTTTACCAGCAGCGCAGAGCGATTGTAGACTGCCAGATGTCAACTTCCACCAGAACTGGTAGTCAGGTCAGTCAGCTTCCTCAAGTCTACAATGAGGAGTGGACGTGGATGTCTGATATCTGTCAGGTGCTGAGTAACTTTGAGGAGTCAACACAGATGGTCAGTGGCGATGCCGCCATCATCAGCCTCACCATCCCGCTGCTTGGCCTGTTGAAAAACTCTCTGGTCAGCATGAAGTCGGAAGCTTTGCGCTTGTCACAAGAGACGGGGGAAGAAGATTCCCTTGTTGATAGCCAAAGCACCCTTAGGTCTGTTTCTCAGCTCATATCGGAGGAGGTGGAGGAGGAAGAGGAGGAGAATGTTGGCGAGACAGAAGAGGGGACCATTGTTCAGTCCTTCACTGTTCAGCGAGTATGGGCAGTAGAAGAGGAGTTGGAGGAGTTGGAGGAGGAGGAAATGGGCAGTCAGGCCAGTGAGGGGAGTGAATTCTTGCGCGTTGGGACTCTGGCGCATATTGCAGATTTCATGCTAGGCTGCCTATCCCGTGACCCTCGCGTTCAAAGAATTTATTCCAGCACCGATTACTGGGTATCCACTCTCCTGGACCCACGGTACAAGCAAAATCTTTCCACTCTCATCCCTGGAGAGGAAAGGAGTGTGAGAATGCATGAATACCAGCAGGCCCTGGTGAACAAGCTGAAACAGTATTTCCCTTCTGACAGCGCTAGCGGCAGAGGGCCTACTTCTGCGGGACAAGTAGCGAGGGAGAGTAGGCGAGCAGGCAGCTTTTCCAGCACTGGCAGGGGTACGCTTTACAAGGCCTTTGCCAGTTTTATGTCACCCCAGCAAGACACTGTCACCGGTCCCCAGTCTCGGCAGAGTAGGGCTGATCTTTACAGAAAGATGGTGAGGGAGTACGTAGCTGACCATACCATCGTCCTAAATGATTACACAGCTCCCTACAACTACTGGGTTTCAAAGCTGGACATGTGGCACGAACTGGCGCTGTACGCCTTGGAGGTTTTTGCCTGCCCTGCCGCTAGCGTGTTGTCCGAGCGGGTTTTCAGTGCAGCTGGTGGCATCATCACCGATAAGCGTAGACGCCTGTCGTCTGACAGCGCTGACAGGCTGACGCTTATCAAGATGAATAAAGCCTGGATTTCTCCCGGATTTTCATTCTCCACCAGGTGAAAGAAGCTCAACCTGAATACTGTATGCACTCCTCCTCATTGTCCTCCTTCTCCTCCTCTTTGTACACTAAAGCAGAGGAAACTGGCTATTTTTGCCAGGGCCAACTGGCTCTAGCTATAGTACTCTATGTATTTAATTTTTCTGGAGGGCCACCTACCCGGTCCTCTGTTTTAAGCAATTTTTGGGAGTGCCACATACAGGCACTCAATCTATTTAATTTTTCTGGAGGACCACCTACCTGCTCCTCTGGTTTGAAAACTTTTTTGGACTGCCACATACAGGCACTATCCAAATTAAGTTGTCTCCATAGCAGTCTCCACATGTGGTCTTTTTAGCTGGCTCCACACGTGTTCTCCATTGCTACCTCCACACGTCATCGCCATAGCTGCCTCCAAAAGTCGTCCATATAGCTGCCTCCATACATGGTCTCCTTATCAAACGAACTGTGTCAGGCAGAATTTTGGGTTGTTTTCATGGATTCCACATCAAACTTGTTAACTTTGTCGCCACCCTGCTGTGTAATCCACAAAATATACTGGCAAACTTTTATCATTTACCGATATTATTTCAGCGCTTCTTGCGCATCTGTTTACATTCCCCTCATCCGCCATATCCCAAACTTATAAGAACGCTACTACACTTGATCTTATACAAAAGGTTCTTAGAAGTGCTGTTTAGGGAGTAGCCGAGAGACAGGGGCTTGGATAGGTGAAAGCTCGCCTGGTAGCGGAGCGCCAGCTCCATCCCAAGATCCAACTAACATAGTTTTAACTGCAGCACCTTTAATCTACTACTAGTTCACTGCCTCCATACATCGTCCCCTTATCAAACGAGCTGTGTCAGGCAGAATTTTCTGGTGTTTCACCAGATACATAGTGGAACTCGGTCTATCTGTTGCCGCCATGCTGGAGACCTGAAGATGCAATCATAGCAGCGCAATATGAATGCCCCATACTGTCGCTCTTAATCATGGAAGTCGTCTCCATGGCTGCCTCCACATGTCGTCCCCTTATCAAAAGAGCTGTGTCAGGCTCATTTTTAGGGGGCTTCCCCAGATACGTTATGCAACTTGGTCACTATGTCGCCACCATGCTGTGTTATCGACTAAATATACCGTCAACCTTTTGTTCACATAGGAAATCATTTCAGCGCTTCTTGCTCACCTCCTTTGGTGAAGCCTGAGTCCATTTAGGGTATGTCGCCATGACACTCTCTAGCCTGCCGCTGCTGCCTCTGCCTGCAGTCCCCTATAGTGTCAGGGTCAATTATTGCATGTTTTAGATGCTATCTAACCTCATTTGGTCACTCTGTCATGGCCATGCTGTTGCCCATAATTTTGACATAATGGTGCGATTAAGCAGCCTCAGTGGCATCCATGCATGCTGCCCATGCTGTTTCCTGTCCATTTCCGTGGTGTTTCCATCCTTATCTGAGGTTCCCAGGTGTTTGGCCAAGCTTCCCTGTGCAGAGCCTTGGTCCCCTTGAAAAATGCTCGATTCTCCCATTGACTTCAATGGGGCTCGTTATTCGAGACGAGCATTCGAGCATCGGGAAAAGTTCGTCTCGAATAACGAGTACCCAAGCATTTTAGTGCTCGCTCATCTCTGATTGCTGTCAGTACCAATCAAATTGATCACTTTAAGAATAAAGGCATCCCTGTGCCTCGCACTACGACAGATCATCTTGCTGATAGTACTCGGTAGATCAGTTATAATAGGAAACATGGAGTGCATTTAGATTTTTTGATAAAAACTATTTACAACCTGTTAAATGTGACAATGCAACTCTGCTCTGAATGGAAGAATTATCAAGGTTTATCAATAGAGCTGTTTGATTAGAGGAAAATATCATCCCTGCTGACTAAATCATTGCCTTATTCCTGATTTTTACAACAGTGGACAAAATATTTCTGACAACGCCCGTGGTAGATAGCACAGCAGTATTGGAAAATTTATGATCTTATTTTCATTGTTTTCAAGTGTTTAGTTGGTTCTGGATACTGATATGGCATTGTTAGGGGCACCAATTAACCCTTTTTTGTTTTTTTTCTCTTTTTCGTCCCCCCCCCCCCAATCAAAAATCTATAATTTTTTTTTTTTTACATGTAAAGAGCTCTGTGATGGCTTGTTTACTGTGTAACAAATTGCACTTTATAGTGATGGTATTGAATATTCCATGTCGTGTACTGGGAAGCGTAAAAAAAATTCCAAATACAGTGAAATTGGTGAAAAAAAGCATTTACGGCATTTTTTTGTGGGCTTGGAATATACAGCTTTCACTGTGCGCCCCAAATGACATGTCTACTTTGCATCAGTTTTACGACTTTTGATAAAGTTTTCAAATCTATCTTATTTAGGACTGTATGACCTTTTGATCACTTTTTAATGATTTAAAAAAAATATTTTTAAAATGGCAAGAAAGTGCCATTTTCGACTTTGGGCACTATTTTCTGTTATGGGGTTAAACACAATGAAAAAAATGTGATTATAATTTTGATAGTTTGGGCATTTTCTAATGCGGCAATACCTAATGTGTTTGTGATTTTTACTGTTTATTTATATTTATATCAGTTCTAGCGAAAGGGGGGTGATTAGAATTTTTAGGTTTTTTTATTATAATTTTTTTTTAAACTTTTTTTATTTTTACTTTTACTATTTTTCAGACTCCGTAGGGTACTTTAGTCCTAGGTTGTCTGATTGCTCCTATCATATACTGCCATACTACAGTTTGCCAGTACATGGGGATTTTCATCCGCAATTAACACATTGTAATGAATGGGTTAAATCCAGACAGCCTTGGGTCTTCAGATATACTTTATTCCTTCATTAATTTAGAATATATTTTCCAATATCAATAATACCAATTGAACAACTGTTTCTTACAATAAGCTTTTATTTGGATTTGATAATATACAGAAATTGGGTGTGAAGAAGGACTTCTTAATAATCTGCTAAAGATATTTAAAACACTACCCTTCATTCTTAATCACCCTGAAAGAGATGTCAAGAAACAGATTAAATGGACTTTGGCTGATAAAGAGGAATCAAAGGCAGAGTGTGACTGTCAACTCTGTTAGATAACTGAACAAACCCATCTATACTCTGACAAAGATGTCAGTCTCTCACATTCTCCACCGAACACATAATTCACTGTCCTTAGCTCTGGCATTTCATGTTGCATTTTGCCATATATGAGAGTATTTTATGCATTTATTTACCTCTTTATCCATTTACTTATTTTATACTGTTTTAGCTACCGTACAAGTAAATCAATAAGTACCTCTATATAGAGTTTCTCTGGGGACAAAATATGCGTCCACTGGTCAGTGATTCTAATGGTAAATCTCCTTTAAGAAAGTCACTTACAGAAAAAAATTAGGAGCAGGTACTTTAGAGGGCACGGAACAATACAATACAGAATGCATTGTCTCGCCGCAGCAGAAATTATATGAGAGCTGAGTATATGGATACAAAGGATTTACTCAGTTGGATTGATAAACAATCCCTAACACATCATATCCAAGTACTAAAAAAATAACTTTAATTCATCATTTTAAAATGGACAACATTAACTGTGAAATACACAAACTTTAACCCCTTCCCGCTCTGAGTGCAGCGACTTAGCGCTCAGTGTCCGATATATATCGGACCCAGAGCCGATGCCGGTTCAGCTCAAGATCTGAGTCGAACCGGCATCGGAAAACACGGGTGCCGGCTGTAACATATAGCCGGCACCCCACTGTGGGCTCCGATTGCGGGTGCTAAACCCGTTAAATGCCATGGTCAGCGCGACCGCGGCATCTAACACGTCTCTGGGGGGTCTTTTCCCCCAGGATCGGCCCCCCCAAACTGTTTTGGGGGGCGCCGATCATTGTTGTGGCATCACTGGGGTCCGATCTGGACCCCAGTGTTGCCTGTAATAACTGCACAGGCTGACACTGCTAATACACTGCAATACATCAGTATTGCAGAGTATTATCATGAACAAGCAATCAGAAGATTGCTTGTTCATGTCCCATGCTGGAAAAAGTGAAAAAGTAATAAAAAAAAGTTATTCAATAAAATATCAAGAAAGAAATTAATAAAAATGCCCAAAAGCCCCAAAACATATAAAGAGACATATAATGCAAAAAAAAGTCTAATCATAACACAAACCCCACATATATAGTATCACTGCGTCCGTAACAACCCGTAGAATAACAGTAAATAATTTTTGAACCCGCACGATAAACGCCGTAAAAAAAATGTTATAAACCCTCCAAAAATTATTATTTTTACCTATTCTATCCCACAAAAAATGCTATAAAAAGTGATCAAAAAAACATATGTACTCCAGAATGATACTGGTGCAAAGTACAACATGCCCCACAAAAAACAAGCCATCAAACAGCTCCGTAGCTAAAAAAAGTAATAATGTTATGCCACTTGGAAGACGGTAATACAAAAATTATAGATTTTTCCCATATTAGGGTTTTATTTGACGAATTTAGTAAAACGTAAGAAAAAATATTCATGTATGGTATCCCTGTAATCGCATTAACCCATAAAATAAAGATAACATGATTATTAGGCTATATGGTGAACACCAAAAAAAAGAGTAAAAAATCAAGGACAGAATTGATGCTTTTCTACTCCTGCCCTCAAAAAAAAGTTCCTAAATTTTCAACAATAGGTGATACCAACCCCAATGGGGTAACTCTGGAAAAAGCATCTCATCCCGCAAAAAATGCTGTCACATGGCCCCAATAACGCAAAAGCTAAAATTTTATGGCCTACAAATGGGGTCAATGAGGAAACTAAAATCCTGGCATCTGCAGGTCCCTCCTTCCCTTCTGCGCCTCTCTGTGCGCACATAAAACAAGTAATGGCCACTTGTGGGTGGTGTCTGTACCCGGAAGAAATTATAAAACAAATTGTATGGTGGATTTTCTCTTTATCTTTTGGAAATGTTTAAATTTTAGGGCTAAATGAACGTATAACTGGTACAATTTGACCATTCTAAATTTCACCTCCATTTTGATTCAATTACTATCAAGATCTCAAAGGGTTAACAATCTTCGTAAAAGCTGTTTCTGATAGCTTGAAGGATGCAGATCTGAAAATGGGTTGATTATATAGGGAGTTTTCATGCTAAATATGTAAAATTTCATTCAAAACTGTATTTATCCCCAAAATAGTCAATTCTGAAAATCTGGAAAAGCAATTTTCGATTTGCAAGCCGCGTGACATTAAAATAAATTATCCAGACATTTAAAAAATTATGAAAATGTTAAGTAGACATATGGGAAATGTTATTCAGCAATTTATTTAGGTGGTAAATCTATCTGGCTGAAAACACAATGATTTTGAATTTGGAAAATGGCAAATTTTTCAAAAAATTAATAATTTTTCTTTTTTTTTGTAAATAAATGCAAAACTTATCAGCCAAAATTTACCACTAAAATTAAGTACAACATGTGGGGAAAAAACAATCGGGCTGAGCCTTAAGGTGCAAAATGGCTGGGGTTAAAAGCACAGAAACATCAATGTTGGGCAGTGCCTATGATATCCATCCCCAGGAAACACCCATTGGGAGGATTGTATCTAATGGTAAATAATCATGCGGAATAATGAAGATACAGTGATATGGAGATAACAGTGGGATTGCAGTGGCGAGACTTCATAATACAGGACCCTATTGATCACAGAGTGTAATGATAGATCAATGTCTTTATTAGTAGGGGTAACACAGTAGTGATAGTGTGAGCTCTAACAGTATATATGATACTAGACACCGTACTGTAAAATTGGGAATGTCGCCTTTGATGTTCTTCAGGTATTTCGTATGGGAACAGTGTCTATCCTCCTAGTAACAAGGTCAGTGACTAGGTAAAAAATTCATCTGTAGAAAATATCATTGCTAGTGGTAGAGAACTGTCCCTTACTACAGCATCTTGTGTCTATAACTCAGGTCTTAGCCCTGTAGATTGATTTATCCAACCAGATGACTATAGGTGCAGTCACTAGGTAGGTAAATATTGGCTCACTCCACCATTGCAAACACACTTCCCAACTCAAAATCACTGACTGTAGCTGCAACTCCAAGTAAACCTACAGCTGTTACTCCTAATATTCATACACTGTCCCCTATGAACGTGCATGCTCATGCTAGCTAGTAGAGTGGAATAGGTCACTGATCACAACTGATCACAACTTTGTTTGTGACATCATAAGTCACATGTTCAAGTGCTTAGTAACATCCCATCACAGCTATGACAGCTTTGCAATGAGGATGAATGATGCATCAGTCTACATCACATGACTCATTGAGCCCTGAGTGAATGTATGACACGCCAGTCATGTAACTTGATCATATGACTCATGATATCGTCAGAACTAGTCATGTGACTTGATCAAATGACTCATGTTGTCATCAGAGCTAGGAGGAGACCTAGGAGGAGCTAATTACATCACATCAAGGTTACACCTCTGTGTTTCCTTGGACTGCCCTAAGCTTTTTAAAAAATCTGTGCTAAACAGCACACCCAGCATAAGCCCAAACCCCTCATGACACTGTATATATGGCAAAACATGTTGGGGGGCTGTGTGTGTCAGTTTTAATTAGCAGTAACATAGTTGTGATCAGTGACATATTCCACTCTACTAGCTAGCATGAGCATGCACAACATTGATGTTTCTGTACATTTAAAGTTTGTATATTTCACAGTTAATGTTGTCCATTTTAAAATTATGAAGTAAAAGTTATTTTTTATTATTTTGATATGGTGTGTTAGGGATTGTTTATCGATCCAACTGAGTAAATTCTAAGACTACTATTACTACCTGCCAAGTATAGATTCTAGTGGCGATTTATTATATGTATACAAAGGTACTTAGTCCTTGTGCGATGCAGAGACAATGTGGTATAGACAATACTTCTGGATCTTGTCTTTGCTTGTATATTGGACTGAGGATGGTACCCAGAAGAAATGTCCAACTTGATATGCACTAATGTTTAGAGCAGTGGTTCTCAACCTGTGGGTCGGGACCCCAGCGGGGGTCGAACGACCAAAACCAGGCGTCACCTAAAGCCATCGGAGCTGCAACTTTACTGTGTTTTTACTGCAAGTTGCATGATTTGGGGTCACCACAGCATGAGGAACTGTAATGCGGGGTCACAGCATTAGAAAGGTTGAGAACCACTGGTTTAGAGGGACCTTAAAAAACAGGAAATCAGGGTTCGGGAGCTGAGCTAACACCAATTCTGTGGTTGAATGCAATTGTACAATCCTAAAAAGCTATACCCAATGGGCCAATGGGCACTACCAGGCTCAGACTGGCTCACAGGTGAACAGGTGGATCCTGCATAAGTAGTGCTGGACAAAGTACCCTCTCTGTAATTCATTTTTTTTTTATCAAATCTCTTATTGATTTTCAACAGTTTTACAGATATACAAACAATCCCTACACCCCACCTCTCCCTCTCACTAGACAAACTCTCTCCCTTCTACCCCTTAAACAGACCGGACAATAAAGCATTTTTCAATGAGAGCATCAGGATTTTGATTGCATGGGTGTACAATAAATTAGTCATTATATAATTATTCACAGTATACAGAATTTTAACACACAGTTATTGGCATCACATAAAGGCGGAAAAGGGGTTACGTCTCTAGTGTACTGATGGGAGTCCGGGAGAGTCCAGCTAAGGACCCCATATCCGCTCAATTTTCGCATTAGCTTTCCTCTTACAAAAAAAACATTTTTCTCTAACCTAATAATATTGTTCATTTTGTTTACATACGCCTTCAACCCCGGTGCAACGGGGCACAGCCAATACATAGCGATGAGTTTTCTAGCCTGATATAGCATTCTGCTTATCCCCAAGTTCACCCCATCATACAAGTTAAATTTATCTGGGAATCCAAAGAGGCAGGTCAACGGCGTAGCCTGAACCATTACTCTGCATACTTTCATGATTAAATTTAGGACACTTTTCCAGAATCTGCCTAGTTTTCTACACTCCCACATCCTATGCATCATATGGGCACCAGCCATGCCACATTTTGGGCACGTATCCTCTCCCCTTAAGCCAACCCTGTGTAGCCAGTCAGGGATGGGGTAAACTCTGTATTAAATATAATTTGAACAACCGGTGAGCTTCACAGAGGGATAATAAAGGGACAGCAGATCAGACCATTGTTCATCCGTTAATGGCCCCAGGTCTTCCCTCCACTTTGTCTGTGATGTCAGGGGGTATTTGTTGTGTAACAGTGAGGTCCTCTATCAATGCATGAGTAACCAGTTTCAGGGCTTCTATTCTGTACCTCTAGGGCATGTCTTAACTGCAAGTATTGATAAAAACATGATGTGTAAGAAGAAATTAGTACTTGAAAGTGGAAACCGATTGGATCTGATGTAAGTCTAGATCAGTTGGTAGAGGGTCTAGGGCAGCGGTGGCGAACCTATGGCACCCGTGCCAGAGAGGGCACGCAGAGCCCTCACTGCTGGCACGCGCCCCATCCTCCCAACCACTGCCAGGTGCGGACAACCACTGTCCACACCTGGTTGTCATGGCTGTTAGCAGTATCGGAGCTCCAATACTGCTAACAGCCATGACAGAGCAGGGCGCTGACACTGCCTGCTCTGTCACACTGATCACTGCAGCGCACAGGACGGTAGGCGTCCCAGCGCTGGCAGCGTAATGATGGAGTCTGAGGTGAGTTTATTTTTTTTTTTATTCAGCATCCACGGGGGGAAAATTGATCAGCAGGAGGGCTAATTTCCTGCCCGCTCCCGCCCCTCTCTTATGTAACCGGCCCGAAACTCACTGCACCCGCTACCACAAGCCCCCCCCCGCACCCGAACCCCAGCCCGCACCCGATCCCCAGTCCGCTTCTGCCCGCTATCGCATCACTACTGCAATTTGCCCGCCCAAACTCCGGCCACTCTCACTACCCCCCCCACCTCAACTCTGGTCACTGCCCCCCATCACCCCCTCCCCTGGAACTCATGCCTCATAACCCCACTGCCCCGAACTCCAGATGCTGCATTACCCCCCCCCCAGCCCTAACTCTGGCCGCCCACCCTCTGCCCATCTACCCTACTGACCCCCCCTCACCTCCCTGGAACAACAGATACCAGATTTGTAGGTTTTATTGTGTTTTAATACTTTTTCAATAATTAAAACAGTGTACGAAAAAGAAAATAGTTTCACCATCTTGTGAAGCTAATAACTTTAGTGTACGGAGCTGGGGAGGTGCGATTTTTTTGCTTAATGAGCCGTTGTTTTCATTGCTATCATTTTGAGGACTGTGCAACCTTTTGATAACTTTTTATTACTCTTTTATGTGATGTAAAATGGTGTAAAAGTGGCATGGCAGTGTGTATAGGACTGCTGTAATCCGAGCTCAGACAGTCCTATGTAAATTGATTCTAAACTAAACCGTCAGTTTTCTGGTTAAATTGCCGTACTGGCACTTTGCCATAAGTAATTAGGTTTTCGGTTGCAGTTTGGGCACTCGGTCTCTAAAAGGTTCGCCATCACTGGTCTAGGGGCATCAACACCTGATGGTAAGGCCAGAATATTTTATTGAGAGTAAGCTCATAATTGGGTCAAGAGATCTGCCAATATCTCCTTCAAACAGTAACATATCATCCGCATATAGCGCTATGCGTTCCTCGCTTGCCAGGGAGAAAAGATAGTGGGACAGTGGGCACCCCTGTCTGGTACCCCTTTGAAGGGCAAAAGAAGTAGACAGAAGGCTGTTCATTCTAATTTGAGCCCTAGGTGATTTATATAACATAAAACCCATCCTTCTCATTACTGCCCATAGGAAGCGCCATTCGACACTATTGAACACATTAGCGCCATATAGTGATAGTATGGCTCTAGCACCATTTCCCTCCTGCTGCATCTATAAGTTTATGAATAGTCGCCTAAGATTGATTGCTGTTGATTTGCCAGGCATAAAGTCTGTTTGGTCACTATGACCCAATGTTAGGATTACCCCAATTAGCCTATTGGCCAAGACCTTCGCAATAAGTTTAACATCTGTGCACAGTAATGATATTGGCATGTATGACTCCGGTAACAGTGGGTCTTTGCCCGGCTTTGATATTACAACAATAACCGCCTCTCTCATGAAAGCAGAGAGTTCACCTAATTCCTCTGCTGTCTTGATGACCTGTAACAGTTCCGGCAGAGCATCTGCTCCCGGTTATTTCTCATTCGGGAACATTTTGATCGCTTTTTCTAGCTCTCCTAACCTAAATGGGGCGTCTAATGTCCTCTTTTGGTCCCTATTAGTTTGGTAGGGAGACTTTCACAAAAAAGCCTTCTATATTTACGTTTGCCACAGTCAATCTAGATGCGTATGTGTCCTCGTAAAACTCCCTTAAAGTCTCAAGGATGTCATCAGTGATTCTTTACCAAAGATAGATAGCAGCCATTGCTCAAAGAATTCACTGGAATTGCGGCCTTCTGTTCTCTCCAGCACTCCAATAACATGCACATTATTCCTCCGAAGCCTGTTTTCCATGTCATCCTGTTTAGCGAGCAAGGATGCCATATTGTTATGCATGCGAGAAACGTCTCTCTTAAGTGGCGGGAGTTGGCCCTCCGCTTCTCCTACTTGACCCTCCAGCACTCCCAATCTTTCTGACACCCTCTGCACAATGGGACAGATTTATCAAGTGTCTGAAAGTCAGAATATTTCTAGTTGCCCATGGCAACCAATTACAGCTCAGCTTTCATTTTACTAAAGCTCATGAATATTTTAAAGGGGAGCTGAGATTGGTTGCCATGGGCAACTGGAAATATTCTGACTTTCAGACACTTGATAAATCTGCCCCATTGTGCCGTGGTGTCATTAGAGAAGGGAGAATCGTTTCGAACGAAATGGAATTGGGTCCGAATTTCAGGGAAAAGTTTAAGGTTGATTAGTGGGAACAAAGTTTTTTTTTTCTCCTTTATTACCAAAATGGGCCTGAGCACAAAGTGTTACATGGGGCAGAACTCTGAGAAGAAGAAAAGAAAGCCCTTGATCACATGTGCAGACCTGTAAGCCAATCAGCGAATGGCAGGCTTATGTGATGTCACACAGTGCCCTATAAACACAGGCAGCCATTTCCACTTGCGGCATTTCATACTGCATGTCTCCAGTGTCTAGCTGTTTTTACTGTACTGTGCTGTTGCGCTTTCTGCTCCTTTCCCAGGTTGTCCATTTGGGGGGATCTGTAAACCCCAAGTAGCAGTTCTTTTTGTTGCTGAAGTGAATAGGAAGAGATCTGCATGAAATCCACAATCTTTCTGTAGTGATTTCTGCTCAAATACCAGGGTGTCCATTTTGGGGGATCTGTATACCCCAAATAGCGGTTCTTTTTTGTTGCTGAAGTGAATATGAAGAAATCTGTGTAAAATCCACATAGTTTCTGGAGTGATTTATGCTCCTATCCCAAGGTTTTCGTTTTGAGGGATCTGTATACCCCAAATAGCAGGTTTTTTTTGTTGCTGAAGTGAATAGGAAGAAATCTGTTAAATCCACAGAGTTTCTGGAGTGATTTTTACTCCAATCCCAGGGTGTCCGTTTTTTTTTGGGGGGGGGGGGGGTCTGTATACCCCAAATTGCAGGTTTTTTTGTTGCTGAAGTGAATAGGAAGATATCTGTGTAAAATTCATATCGTTTCTAGAGTGATTTCTGCTCCTATCCCAGAATCTCTGCTTTGGGGAATCTGTATACCCAAAATAGCAGTACTTTTTTGTTGCTGAAGTGAATAGGAAGAAATCTATATAAAATCCACAAACTTTCTGTAGTGATTTTTGCTCCAATCCCAGGGTGTCCATTTTGGGGGATCTGTATACACCAAATTGTATTTTCTTTTGTTGCTGCAGTGAACAGGAAGAAATCTCTGTAAAATCCACATAGATTCTGGAGTGATTTCTGCTCCTATCCCAGGGTGTCCGTTTTGGGGGATCTGTATTCCCCAAAGAGCAGTTCCTTTTTGTTGATGAAGTGAATAGGAAGAAATCTGTGTAAAATCCACATAGTTTCTGTAGTCATTTCTGCTCCTACTCCAGGGTGTTAGTTCTTCTGTATACCCCAAATTCTAATTTTTTTGGTTAACCAATATGTCAGACAGAGAGGTGGCAGGTGGAGCAGGCACAGGTCATAGCACAGTTAGGAGACGTCGCTGCAGCGGCGCAATGAGGCCAGAACTGCCGGTGGCAGTGTGTTGATGAACAACCCAAAGGTTCTCGATTGGTTGACTAGGTCATCCACTTTCTCCCAAATGACATCTGACAACCCCAGCCAAGAGTCCGTACGTTCGTCAGATACAACCCTTAGTTGGCATGGCCCAGGAGCAGTTCAGTGGTGCTCACCTGTCCTCAACCAGACTCTGTTCTGTTCATTTCCCTCAGCCAGAGATCTACTAGGTGGTCTGGACTCATCACCACTATACAGCAAGGATGAATTCTTTGAGGACAGTCAGCAGCTGCTTGGCAGTGAAGAGGTGGGGCAGACATCCGCTGCTTCGTGCAGTAGGTGGCAAAGTAGAGATGTGGAGAATGGCAAAGGAGGTTAATTTGCACTTGCAAGAAGTCGGGCTGTGCAGTCTGAGACCATTGAGGAGAATAGCAGTGACAGGGAAACACAAATCAATGATGATATAGCCGATCACACTTGGGAGCTGGCAGAAGCCAGAAATTCATCATCGTCAGGAAAAGAGGGTGTGAGCGTGACCGTCAGGCAGCGAAGCAGGCACCAAGTTGCTACTGTGGCCGTAAGTCAGCAGGGTGGTGGCAGCAATGCGAGGACGGGAGCCAAATGGCCATGGGGTACAAAGCACGCTTCGGAGGTCCAAGTAAGCAGTGGCACAGCGGCTCAGCGAGGCAGTGGCAGTAGTCACTCAGTGCAGAGTGGTGGCAGTACAATTACCACCTCGGTGGTGTGGCAATTTTTTGTTAAGACACCAGAGTACTTGAGCATGTGTATTTGTAAAATCTGCGGGCAGAAAGTGAAGCGTGGCCAGGGAGCTAAGGTTGGCACCATGGCTCTGTGTCAACATATGCAGCGTCACCATCCAATGGCCTGGGAGAAATGTGGCTCAGATGTGGAGGTTCACCATCTCCCAGTCCAGATGCTCCTCACTATGCATGGCGTCAGCTGTCGTTGAAAGAGGCAATTACAAAGAGACAACTATATGCGTCCAGCCATCCTAAGGTGCAGAAGTGGACCGTGCTCCTGTCCAAGTTGTTGTTACTGCAGTCCTTCTCTTTCCAAGTCGTGGACTCTGCACCCTTCAGAGAACTAATGGCTTGTGCCAAACCAAGGTGGAGAGCTTATCGGTTTCTTTCAAGATGCACGCAGCGCGGACGTGTGGAACTTTACGGTCAGGCCAGTACATGGCCTTTATGGCCCACTGGGTGAATGTGCTTCCCTCCCAGCCACACCAACAACTTGAAAAGGAGATGCTGCTTTCTCCTCCATGTTGTCAAACTGCTGCTCCTGTGCCAGTGTCCACCTCCTCCTTCTCCACCACCACCTCAGCCTTCACAAGTCTAAGTGCTGCTTCATTATACCACATGTGCAGGGAACAATGGTGTCACGTAGTTCTACACCTGGTTTGCCTGGGTGAACGAAGTCACACAGGGGAGGAACTGTTTTGAGTCATGCAAGAAGAAATCAATCTGTGACTTTCTCCCTGACAACTGCAAATCGGAACCATGGTGACAGACAATGGGAGGAACACGGTGTCCACGCTACACCGAGGAGGGATGGTCCATGCACCCTGCATGGCGCACGTGCTCAATCTGGTAGTCAACAGGTTCCTCAAATCTTCCACCCATCTGTAAGACATTCTAAAAATGGCCACGAAACTGTGCATGCACTTCAGCCATTCTTACAAGGCCAAGCACACCATCCTTGAGTTGCAGCGGCAGAACGGCCTCCCGCAACATAGTCCGATATGCAATGTTTCCACCCATTGGAATTCCAGCCTCCATATGTTAGACCGCCTGTATGAACAGATAAAATCTATTAATGATTTTTTTGATGATGCAAGCAGACCGGAGTACTCCCTTGTGTAACTTTGATGTCAGTTACTGTCAGCTCATGTGTGACACCTGCCGTTTGCTTAGGCCCTTTGAAGAGCCAACGTTACTTGTCAGTCGCCAGGACTGCGGGATGCATAATGTCATTCCACTGCTTCATGTCCTGGAACTCATGCTGCAAAATCTGTCTGGTGACTACAACTCTATGACACTATAGAGAAATACTGTGCAGACAGTTGGCCGCTGTCTATGTGCGCCATTGTCCATCCTCTGTCAAATCTGACTGGGGGATTCCTGGCAGTCATCTCTCACTTACTACTGCCACGGCTGTTGTGGTGAGATAGGGGTTAGGAGCAGTAGGAGCTCCATCAGCAGCAGATTACGTCCGGAGTCCTTAAAGGGGTATTCTCATCAGGGCATTTACATTTAATTAAATTCATTTACCATATGTAAACATTTCTTCAATTGGATGTTAATAAAAAAAATGTTCCTGTGTGAAGATAATTTTCTATAAATGTAGTGATATGGTCCCTTAGAAACCAGATAGCTTCCTCGGATACGACCACGTCACACTCTGGCAGCGGTGGCCACACATGCGCTATTGAGCCCTGCCGGACCACCAGGATTCAGCAATCATTACCACAGGACGGCTATGGGACCTGCAGTAACTCCTGGACATTTCATATACAAAAACCTTTTGTTTCTTTGTGCAATCTCTCCAGTAGAGGTGGCTGTATCCGAGGAAGCTATCTCGTTTCTAAGGGACCAAATGACTACATTTATGAGAAATTATCTTCACACAGGAGCATTTTTTTTAAATAACATCCAATTGAAGAAATGTTTATATATGGCAAATTAATGAAACTGAATGTGAGTGCCCAGATGAGAATACCCCTTTAATGAGCAGCTTCCTTCACACACCTAGTGAGGAAGGTATCCGCCACCAGCAGCAGCAGTACATGGAGCAAACCCTGCAACAGCAGGTGGTGGCCTAATTGGACAGCACTTTACCACCCCAGGTAGAGGATCCCCTGCACTACTGGGCAGCCAAACTTGATGCGTGGCCGCAACTTGCGTAGTTTGCAGTAGGGAGTCTGCATTCTAACTACCTGCCTTAGCCACAATTTTGATGCTTCCACCCGCCTGATGCCACAAATCTGCTGTTAGTTGCTCCATCTGCCTCCCACCATCTTTACCAGGGACTGGAATTGTGACCCACCTCCACACTGTCATTGGGCCACTCTCTGGCCTCCTGCTGCTGCTGCTGCCACCACCTCCACACTCATTCATTGTGCCACTCTGTGGCCCACCAGGTTGATGCCACTTCCACAATCTGTCTTTGTGCCACTCTGTGGCCTACCATGTCGCTGCCACCTAAAGTATTTGTCATTGTGCCACTCTCTCACCTCATGCTGCTGCTGCCACCTCCACACTCTGTCATTGTGCCACTCTGTAGCCTACCAGGTTGCTGCCACCTCCACACTATGTCATTGTGCCACTCTGTGGCCTCCTGCTCAATCCTCAGGATTGATGCCCCAAATCAGGAGTGGATAAAACAGAGGACATGCGAATATCCAATTTACTGGTCATCTCTGTTTTGGATCAACTCCTGTTTGCTTTTAGCTTTAGCAATACTGATGATGGATTATTGACCAATTGAAAGCGGACACTGATGGATGAAATGAAGGGCAAAATGATCATTGACGTCGATGCAAAATTACTGCAAACACCCTCTACATTCTTTTGGGGCGTTTCTTTTGTTTGTAGACCAAACCACCCTCCCTATGCATATTTGAGCATGCCACAATGTTCTATACACCTTACAGGCTCTCTGCAGCTAGGAAATACCTGATTTTTAACGTGATTCGTCATAATTTGATTTGGGTCCAATCTAATCTTTTTTGAAAATTTCGATGAATCGGGTTGAACCGAATTTTAACAAATTAGTCCATCTCTAGCTGTCCTTCCTAATTACACCCTGGAAGTGGAGAAACAGTACATTCACAAAGCTAATCTGCACTATATATTGTCTAAACAAAAGTAAAAAAAAAGTAAATAAATAAATTGCCTACTAACATTAATATGAGTATACCTTGGAAGCAATACCAAAAACACACACACAAATCAAATACAAAAGTAGATAGAAAGACTTCAATCGCGTTTTCGCGAAGTTCAATAGGGTATATTATAAACCAACAAACGACGGAGGAAGGAGGACCCCAGCAATAGTCCCTAAATAGCCGACTTAAAACCACATATACATTAAAAAGATTTTTATACATACAAAACTTTTTCTCCCCACTTAATACATTGCTGGATAAATTTTATCAAAAGCAGAAAAGTGTCCGATAAATGGCAATATCCACCGTAAATCTGTAACAGAAACACAGTTATCCAGAATTAAAAGCCAAACGACCAAAAAAGCCATAAATCGGAGAAGCATTAGCGCAAGACCCCACAGAGCTTGCTGTTTTCCCTCCAGTAGAGTGCAGTCCACACTAACTGTGCAACACTCACAGCTGTCCGACAGGGAACTGAACTCGTCTCTCAAGTTCTCCGCTTTCCTGAGTTGCGGTCTTCCAGTGGATCATGTACTCGAAATGGAAAATGCAACACTAGTGCACCACCATTTGTAAACAGGTAAAAGTCAAGTGTTTGATTATACTCACTTAACATATAGCTTGAATTAAATTCTTAAAAACAGTTAAAAGTCCTGTTTGATATCCCAAAAGATACAACCCGAAGCAGGTTTCACCAAATTTGGCTTCTTCTGGGGAATAGTCATTTCCTCTTCCAGTTAACCTCTTTATACTATTCCATTACAAATCAATCAGAGAAACACTCTATATCTATCCATACAAAAACTATTTTCATAGAAAATTTCTTACCATATTATCATAAATCCCTAAAACATGAAACTCCTATATTACCCTTAATTGTAAAAATAGCGCACAATTTTTAGGTTAAAAAAACTCTGTGTCTGAATTTGGACCAAATGGTATTAAAATTTTTATAGTAAAAGTCCAATAATTTTCTCTCTGATTCAATATCTTTACATAACCCTCTTCTCCCCAGTGTCTTTATACTTTTTGAAAATATATGAAAGCTGGTATTCTTAGGGTTTTTATGATATCAAAGGAGAAAAAGAGGAAGCATACACTAAGTGTAACCCAAATAATAAAACGTTATTAGTAAATGAGTAGAGATGAGCGAGTATACTCATCCGAGCTTGATGCTCGTTCGAGTATTAGCTTACTCGAAACGGCTCGTTGCTCGGATGAGTATTTTGCCTGCTCGAGAATGAACTTTCACTTAGGGAAACACAGTGAAGAACAGTGAAGAACACAGTGAACACAGGATCATTTAAGGATCATTAGGGATCATTTAAGTGAAGAACACAGTGAACACAGTGAAGAACACATTGGGGCAGATTTACTTACCCGGTCCATTCGCGATCGAGCTGCGCGTTCTCTGCGGTGGATTCGGGTCCGGCCGGGATTTATTAAGGCAGTTCCTCCAACGTCCACCAGGTGGCGCTGCTGCGCTGAAGATCATTGGAACGCGCTCAAGTTCACCGGCCTATTTCTAGTGAAGGTAAGTGCAAGCTCTGTGACATTTTTTTTTTAAAAATGTGGCGGTTTTTCCGAATACGTCGGGTTTTCGTTCAGCCCCGCCCACCGATTTCCGTCGCATGCATGCCAGCGCCGATGCACCACAATCCGATCGCGTGCGCCAAAATTCCGGGGCAATTCAGGGGAAATCGGAAATATTCGGGTAACACGTTGGGAAAACGCAAATCGGGCCCTTAGTAAATGACCCCCATTGTGGATGTTTTCGTACATCTGCTAACTTATCAGAAGACATGAGTACAGAAAGGTGTTCTTCACAATAGTATGTGAAGAACAATATGTGTGAAGAACACATTGCAGATGTTTAACACAGGTTATTCAAATGGTAGTAAATGATGAGCGTTTTAATCAGGTGCTGGATACTTCACCCGAATGGATCTTTAAATTAATTTTATTTTATATTAAAAATTAATAAAATAAATGAATGATAAAATAGAATTAGAACAAGGCGTTTCGCGCTCGAACCGAGCGCTTCATCTGGTTCATATCATGATATAGAAAACAACGGTATTTAAAGGGTCGGATCACAAGGGGCATGACCGTTTCCGGTCAGCTAGACTTCTGACTGAACTCCTAGAACAGCATAATGATCACTAACACATGCATAAAAACATATTTGTTAAGAAGTAATAATAATTAAGATATATAACATGTCATTGTAATAAATCACGCTGCATAAATCTAAATGTTTCGTGCTTGTAAACTAGTTACTTAGGAAACTACTTACCTAAACAACCAAAAATTTTTCCTTCATGGTCTTTCCAAACACTGTGCATTAAAACATCCGAAATCACATTTTCGATATCAGTTATGCCGATAGATCACATACCCGAAACCACAGCAAATCGATTCCAAACACTTTGCAGACGCGAAGTGTACTGGATCTTTAAACTTAACACATTATCACCAGCAGGGCTCAATGAAGCGAATGAAACAATACTTTGACAATGTTGATTCTCCGTACCTCAGTCCCAGGCTGTTCCGACTCCATACATCAGATAGAAATGCATTTTGGCACATATCGGCTTCCGTAGTGGTAGTTCTACACTGACACCTCACAGCCAGGTACTTTTTTCAGCGCACTGACCAGGAGAGCCGAACTGTTTACCAGCACAAAACATTTAGATTTATGTAGCGTGATTTATTACAATGTCATGTTATATATCTTAATTATTATTACTTCTTAACAAATATGTTTTTATGCATGTGTTAGTGATCATTATGCTGTTCTAGGAGTTCAGTCAGAAGTCTAGCTGACCGGAAACGGTCATGCCCCTTGTGACCTGACTCACCCTTTAAATACCGTTGTTTTCTATATTATGATATGAACCAGATGAAGCGCGAAACGCGTTGTTCTAATTCTATTTTATCATTTGTTTATTTTATTTATTTTTAATATAAAATAAAAGTAATTTAAATACCATTCTGGTGACGTATCCAGCGCCTGATTAAAACGCTCATCATCTACTACCTTTTGGATCTTCTTGCCGGGAACTGTTATCCACTTTGGAGACGGAACATTCCCAGGAGCAAGGCAGCAGGAGCACGCCACCACGTGTATCACAATACACCCCAAACTCATATTGGAGTTGTGCCCAGCAGCACAACTTCAGAAGGTTAGTAGTTCTATGACTATTATACCATTTTTTTATCAACTACAATACTACTCTATAGGAGCGCCCCTTTTCTCCATTTATATCTCCATTTTAACACAGGTCATTCTCCTTTTTGAAGTTCCACGAATATTCCATTGAATTAAAAAAAAAACGAAGAAACAGGACTGACTTCCTTATTTCTCAATAAAATTACACATTTTATTGGTCCCCTTGAAAAATGCTTGAGTCTCCCATTGACATTCGTTATTCAAAACAAGCACTCAAGCATCAGAAAAAGTTTGACTCGAGTAATGAGCACTCGAGCATTTTAGTGCTCGCTCTTCTCTAGTAATGAAATTAAAAAACAATTAAAAGCACAGCAATTGTGCACATAAAAATGAGTCCCCTTTCCCCTTTAAGTACATTTAAGAAATGTTGGCTTCTTTTTGAGACTTTTGTTGCAAATGTCTCAAATCCATATGGACACAAGTCACGTGAGGGGGTTATATACAGGATTGGACACTACTGTTAATTTGGGATTTAACATGTTTCATTTTTAATGCATTTTGAAACTAATTACCACAGCTGTGATTTGCCTTATTTCATTACTGTTAACATTTGTGTTTACAAAATGCAATATAAACGCTGCATTTATAATTAGTTTCAAAATGCATTAAAAACGCAATTAAACCGCTATGTGTGACCTCCCCCTTAGAACTAACCAATTTTTTTAAAAAAAATACAAAAATTTAAGAATTTTGACGAAAGAGGTTACTGTGCAAACAGTTAAAGCATGTGAAATAATTCCAATTTACATGTTAAAATCGGCTCCTTCCTTTGCACCTGCCCTGGACCAGGTGCAGATTTGCACCTAAAAAGTCGCAAAAAATGTGAAAAAGTTGCACGGAACATCTGGAAAGTTAAGATACATGAGGCACATTGCAAAGGGTGCAGACCAAGGTGCACTTGAAGAGCGCCAACAAAAGTCACAAAAAATGTCACAAAAAAGAGAAGAGCCGCAAAAAAAAGACAATTTGCCTAGCTGAAACTATGATACATGTGCCCCATAGATCGCTACTAGTAATACAGAAGAAGGGGTTAACCAGATAACTAACCTGACTTGTCTTGATACTGAGGATGAAGTATCTGAGTCCTGCATGCGATAAGGTAGGCATCCGTTTCATAAATCCATTTTGATGTAATTCATATTGCAGACTTGCAATCAGGTGGAAGGAAGCAGTTCGACGTGGGAGCCCCAGCCAGTGACTACAACACACGCTAGTTTGGAGTGACGTCACTGTTAGTTACTGATGGGACAAAGGGTCAAGGTTGAACTTGCACCAAACGCGTTTACGAGAGCAGCCACTCTCTTCTTCAGGGTAGAATTCCACACTCTCTGTTACTGCTGCCATTTATCAACTTTCCGTGTCTCTCAGCTTCGGTTATCTTCCCTCATTGCTCTTCTGGATAAGGTAAGTAGAATTTACATCTGGCATTAGCTATTGTTAATTTTCTATGTACTTTTGGACTATCTTGACCTCTATGTTATGCTAAAAACGTGGTTGATCATACATATAATGCTCAAGAATATGTGGTGTCCATGTTTCACTAAAATCAAGGTAGTTTTTGCTTGTATTATCTATTTATTTTTCTTTATTGAAAAAGATTTTTTTTTATATTATACTGTGTGTATAGATGTAAAATGAGTTAATAGATAAAACAATTGTAATTGTATTAGACAAAAAAAATGTAAATGTGTGTCAATTAAACCCAAAGATCTCAATTTCGTTGTTTAGGCCCCTTGGGGCCAACATATGTAGGTCAAAGATCCAGCGGCTCTCCGCTCTAGATGTTTGTTTGTGTCCCCCCCTCCAGTTCTGTTTTATTTTTTCTATCCCAAAAATCCTACTCCCTTTTATTTGTCCCTTATGCATCTGTCTATAGTGTTTCAATAAGGGGTGTCCATCATGAACAAGAATATTTTGCCTTCCGGAACACAAATTTCGGTTTCGGTGGTAAATGGGGACCCACAATTGTGTCTTGCAATAAGATGCTCCAATGTGTAGAAACTATTTGCTTATAAAGTTGATGGTTTCTAGAGTATTGTGTAATAATGGGTACCGTATATACTCGTGTATAAGCCGAGTTTTTCAGCACAAAAAATGTGCTGAAAAACGTCCCCTCGGCTTATACACGAGTCTATAAAAAAAAAATTACCCACTTAAAAAAAAATAAACTTAAATACTCACCCTCCGATGTCAGCGCGGCTCCCCGATGTCGGCGCGACTTACCGATGTCCCCGATGTCAGCGCGTCCCGTCTTCTTTCTTCTCCGTGGCTCTTCTTCTTTCTTCTATCTTCCGTCATGGACGCGGCCATGTCTTCTTAGTGGCCGCGCATACTATGACGTCAGCAGCGGCCGCGTCATAGTATGCGCCTGCTAGAAGAAGAGATGGCCGCGTCCATGCCGGAAGAGAGAAGAGGAGCCGCGGAGAAGAAAGAAGACGGGACGCGCTGACATCGGGGACATCGGTAAGTCGCGCCGACATCGGGGAGCCGCGCTGACATCGGAGGGTGAGTATATAAGTTTATTTTTTTAAGGGCCGTGGATACTACCGTGGGCTGCTGTATACTACCGTGGGCTGCTGTATACTACCGTGGGCTGCTGTATAATACCGTGGGCTGCTGTATAATACCGTGGGCTGCTGTATACTACTGTGGGCTGCTGTATACTACTGTGGGCTGCTGTATACTACTGTGGGCTTCTGTATACTACTGTGGGCTGCTGAATACTACTAGGGGCTGCTGTATACTACTAGGGGCTGGCAGGCTGTATACTACTGGGGGGATTTGACCAATGCATTTCCCACCCTCGGCTTATACTCGAGTCAGTAGTTTTTCCCAGTTTTTGGTGGTAAAATTAGGGGTCTCGGCTTATACTCGGGTCGGCTTAAACTCGAGTATATACGGTACTTTTATTTCCTCCTTTTTATTCACTATTGTTATTGCATCATTTGTTGTGTTTTTCAGTGTGTTTTTCAATAGGTTATCTCTAGAGATGTTTGCTATTTCATTTCTGATTGTCTGTATAAAATCTGGTTCGTATCCTTTCTGTACAAATTTATTTTCTACATTTTCTGCTTTTTTTGTATTAGACTGTTGCTGTCTATTGGTTTGTTGGAACATTTTGTCTTTACCACATTATCCTCTATGTACATAGTAAGATCTAAAAAATGTATCTCCTTTTTACTATATGTGTAGGTAAATTCTAGAAAGAATTGATATTTAAGGTTTTGAGAAAGGTGTTTAGAGAATCTTCAGATGATGTTGTCTATAAATCTATTACAAAGGACCAAGTTCCCGCTGAGCCCACCAGAGGAAATGAAAAATGGTATCCTCTTCCACTTTCCAACATATAGATTAGCGTAGCTTGACGCGAACTTGTTCCTCTTCACAGTTTCCCATGTTTGTAAATAGTATGTGTCTTCATAAAGGGAGTAGTTCTGTTCCAAGATAAAAAGGATACATTAAATAATGTATTCAATTTGTAATTTTCGTTTTTTTGTCGGAAAATGTTTGACCAACTCGCATCCCTTTTGTGGTCCAATTACTACATAGAGAGATGTCACATAGCGAGATGTTGAAAGGTATTGAATACTTCTGAGTATTCAATCATCGTAGTGAATGTGAATTTATTTTTTAAAGTTGTGTGTATATATATATATATATATATCGTGATTTTCTCCTAAATGAGTGTTTGGTGGTTTCTTTATAAAATAAAATAGGTTCCACATAGAGATGAGCGAACACTAAAATGCTCGGGTACTCGTTATTCGAGACGAACTTTTCCCGATGCTCGAGTGCTCGTCTCGAATAACGAACCCCATTGAAGTCAATGGGAGACTCGAGCATTTTTCAAGGGGACCAAGGCTCTGCACAGGGAAGCTTGGCCAAACACCTGGGAACCTCAGAAAAGGATGGAAACACCACGGAAATGGACAGGAAACAGCAGGGGCAGCATGCATGGATGCCTCTGAGGCTGCTTAAACGCACCATTATGCCAAAATTATGGGCAACAGCATGGCCATGACAGAGTGACAGAATGAAGCTAGATAGTATCTAAAACATGCAATAATTGACCCTGACACTATAGGGGACGGCATGCAGAGGCAGCGGCAGCAGGCTAGAGAGTGTCATGGCGACATACCCTAAATGGACTCAGGCTTCAAACCAATGGGTGGCAGAGAGGAACCAAAGGAGGTGAGCAAGAAGTGCTCAAATAATATCGGTACATGATAAAAGTTTGCCAGTATATTTTGTGGATTACACAGCAGGGTGGCGACAAAGTTAACATGGAAGCCATGAAAACAACCCAAAATTCTGCCTGACACAGCTCGTTTGATAAGGGGACCATGTATGGAGGCAGTGAACTAGTAGTAGATTAAAGGTGCTGCAGTTAAAACTATGTTAGTTGGATCTTGGCATGGAGCTGGCGCTCCGCTGCCAGACGAGCTTTCGCCAATCCAAGCCCCTGTCTCTAGGCTACTCCCCAAACAGCACTTTTGTATAAGATCAAGTGTAGTAGCGTTCTTATAAGTTTAGGATATGCCGGGTGAGGGGAATGTAAACAGATGCGCAAGAAGCGCATGATGCGCATGGAGCTGGCGCTCCGCTGCCAGGCGAGCTTTCGCAAATCCAAGCCCCTGTCTCTAGGCTACTCCCCAAACAGCACTTTTGTATAAGATCAAGTGTAGTAGCGTTCTTATAAGTTTAGGATATGGCGGGTGAGGGGAATGTAAACAGATGCGCAAGAAGCGCTGAAATAATATCCCTAAATGGTAAAAGTTTGCAAGTATATTTTGTGGATTACACAGCAGGGTGGCGACAAAGTTAACAACTTTGATGTGGAATGCCCTGTAATAGCTCTTGGGCGGTGTGCCTTTTATCGCCTAGGCTCAGCAGTTTCAGCACCGCCTGCTGTCGCTTAGCGACGGCACTGCTGCTGTGCCTAGAGCTACCGACTGATGGCGCCATGCCCACGGATGGTAATTCGGAGGAGGAGGAGGTGGAGGAGGGGTGGGAGGAGGTATAGTAGGCCTTTGAGACCTGGACCGAGGTAGGCCCCGCAATTCTCTGCGTCGGCAGTATATGACCAGCCCCAGGGTCAGACTCGGTCCCAGCCTGCACCAAGTTAAGTGTAGTAGCGTTCTTATAAGTTTGGGATATGGCGGGTTAGGGGAATGTAAACAGATGCGCAAGAAGCGCATGATGCGCATGGAGCTGGCGTTCCGCTGCCAGGCGAGCTTTCGCCAATCCAAGCCCCTGTCTCTAGGCTACTCCCCAAACAGCACTTCTAAGAACCTTTTGTATAAGATCAAGTGTAGTAGCGTTCTTATAAGTTTAGGATATGCCGGGTGAGGGGAATGTAAACAGATGCGCAAGAAGCGCTGAAATAATATCCCTAAATGGTAAAAGTTTGCCAGTATATTTTGTGGATAACACAGCAGGGTGGCGACAAAGTTAACAACTTTGATGTGGAATCCATGAAAACAACCCAAATTTCTGCCTGACACACCTCGTTTGATAAAGGGACGATGTATGGAGGCAGCTATATGGACGACTTTTGGAGGTAGCAATGGAGACAACGTGTGGAGGCTGCTATGGAGACAATTTAATTTGGATAGTGCCTGTATGTGGCAGTCCCAAACATTTTTCAAACCAGAGGAGCAGGTAGGTGGCCCTCCAGTAAAATGGAATAGATTGAGTGCCTGTATGTGGCAGTCCCAAAAATTGTTCAAACCAGAGGAGCAGGTAGGTGGCCCTCCAGTAAAATGGAATAGATTGAGTGCCTGTATGTGGCAGTCCCAAAAATTGTTCAAACCAGAGGAGCAGGTAGGTGGCCCTCCAGTAAAATGGAATAGATTGAGTGCCTGTATGTGGCAGTCCCAAAAATTGTTCAAACCAGAGGAGCAGGTAGGTGGCCCTCCAGTAAAATGGAATAGATTGAGTGCCTGTATGTGGCAGTCCCAAAAATTGTTCAAACCAGAGGAGCAGGTAGGTGGCCCTCCAGTAAAATGGAATAGATTGAGTGCCTGTATGTGGCAGTCCCAAAAATTGTTCAAACCAGAGGAGCAGGTAGGTGGCCCTCCAGTAAAATGGAATAGATTGAGTGCCTGTATGTGGCAGTCCCAAAAATTGTTCAAACCAGAGGAGCAGGTAGGTGGCCCTCCAGTAAAATGGAATAGATTGAGTGCCTGTATGTGGCAGTCCCAAAAATTCTTCAAACCAGAGGAGCAGGTAGGTGGCCCTCCAGTAAAATGGAATAGATTGAGTGCCTGTATGTGGCAGTCCCAACAATTCTTCAAACCAGAGGAGCAGGTAGGTGGCCCTCCAGTAAAATGGAATAGATTGAGTGCCTGTATGTGGCAGTCCCAAAAATTGTTCAAACCAGAGGACCGGGTAGGTGGCCCTCCAGAAAAATGGAATAGATTGAGTGCCTGTATGTGGCACTCACAAAAATTGTTTCAAACAGAGGACCGGGTAGGTGGCCCTCCAGAAAAATTAAATGCATGAAGTATAGCAAGAGCCAGTGGGCCCTGTCAAAAAATAGCCATTTTCCTCTGCTTTACTGTACAAAGAGGAGGAGAAGGAGGAAAATGAGGAGGAGGAGTGGATCAATTATTCAGGTTGAGCTTCCTTCACCTGGTGGAGATTGGAAATTCTGAGAAATCCAGCCTTTATTCATTTTAATAAGCGTCAGCCTGTCAGCGCTGTCAGTCGACAGGCGTGTACGCTTATCGGTGATGATGCCACCAGCTGCACTGAAAACCCGCTCGGACAAGACGCTAGCGGCAGGGCAGGCAAGAACCTCCAAGGCGTACAGCGCCAGTTCGTGCCACATGTCCAGCTTTGAAACCCAGTAGTTGTAGGGAGCTGTGTGATCATTTAGGACGATGGTATGGTCAGCTACGTACTCCCTCACCATCTTTCTGTAAAGATCAGCCCTACTCTGCCGAGACTGGGGACAGGTGACAGTGTCTTGCTGGGGTGACATAAAGCTGGCAAAAGCCTTGTAAAGCGTACCCTTGCCAGTGCTGGACAAGCTGCCTGCTCACCTACTCTCCCTCGCTACTTGTCCCGCAGAACTACGCACTCTGCCGCTAGCGCTGTCAGAAGGGAAATACTGTTTCAGCTTGTGCACCAGGGCCTGCTGGTATTCATGCATTCTCACACTCCTTTCCTCTGCAGGGATGAGAGTGGCAAGATTTTGCTTGTACCGTGGGTCCAGGAGAGTGAACACCCAGTAATCGGTGCTGGAATAAATTCTTTGAACGCGAGGGTCACGGGATAGGCAGCCTAGCATGAAATCTGCCATATGCGCCAGAGTACCAACGCGTAAGAATTCACTCCCCTCACTGGCCTGACTGTCCATTTCCTCCTCCTCCAACTCCTCCAACTCCTCTTCTTCTGCCCATACACGCTGAACAGTGAAGGACTCAACAATGGTCCCCTCTTGTGTCTCGCCAACATTCTCCTCCTCTTCCTCCTCATCCTCCTCCACCTCCACCTCCTCCGATATGCGCTGAGAAACAGACCTCAGGGTGCTTTGGCTATCAACAAGGGAATATTCTTCCCCCGTCTCTTGTGACGAGCGCAAAGCTTCCGACTTCATGCTGACCAGAGAGTTTTTCAACAGGCCAAGCAGCGGGATGGTGAGGCTGATGATGGCGGCATCGCCACTGACCATCTGTGTTGACTCCTCAAAGTTACTCAGCACCTGACAGATATCAGACATCCACGTCCACTCCTCATTGTAGACTTGAGGAAGCTGACTGACCTGACTACCAGTTCTGGTGGAAGTTGACATCTGGCAGTCTACAATCGCTCTGCGCTGCTGGTAAACTCTGGATAACATGGTCAGTGTTGAATTCCACCTCGTGGGCACGTCGCACAACAGTCGGTGAACGGGCAGTTGGAGGCGGCGCTGCGCTGCCCTGAGAGTGGCAGCATCTGGGCTGGACTTCCTGAAATGCGCACAGATGCGGCGCACCTTCGTGAGCAAATCAGACAGATTGGGGTATGTCTTGAGGAAACGCTGCACTATCAGATTTAACACATGGGCCAGGCATGGCACATGTGTCAGTCTGCCGAGTTGCAGAGCCGCCACCAGGTTACGGCCGTTGTCACACACAACCATTCCCGGCTTGAGGTTCAGCGGTGCCAGCCACAGATCAGTCTGCGCCGTGATGCCCTGTAATAGCTCTTGGGCGGTGTGCCTTTTGTCGCCTAGGCTCAGCAGTTTGAGCACCGCCTGCTGTCGCTTAGCGACGGCACTGCTGCTGTGCCTAGAGCTACCGACTGATGGCGCCGTGCCCACGGATGGTAGTTCGGAGGAGGAGGTGGAGGAGGGGTGGGAGGAGGAGGAGGCATAGTAGGCCTGAAACACCTGGACCGAGGTAGGCCCCGCAATCCTCGGCGTCGGCAGTATATGAGCAGCCCCAGGGTCAGTCTCGGTCCCAGCCTCCACCAAGTTAACCCAATGTGCCGTCAGCGATATATAGTGGCCCTGCCCGGCAGCACTCGTCCACGTGTCCGTGGTCAGGTGGACCTTGTCAGAAACGGCGTTGGTCAGGGCACGGATGATGTTGTCTGACACGTGCTGGTGCAGGGCTGGGACGGCACATCGGGAAAAGTAGTGGCGGCTGGGGACCGAATACCGAGGGGCGGCCGCCGCCATGAGGTTGCGAAAGGCCTCGGTCTCTACTAGCCTATAGGGCAGCATCTCCAGGCTAAGCAATCTGGAGATGTGCACATTAAGGGCTTGGGCGTGCGGGTGGGTTGCACTATATTTGCGTTTCCGCTCCAGCGTCTGGGGTATGGAGAGCTGAACGCTGGTGGATGCTGTGGAGGATCGTGGAGGCGACGATGGGGTTTTTGTGGCAGGGTCCTGGGCAGGGGGCTGACTAGCAGCTGACACAGGGGAAGGAGCAGTGGTGTGCACGGCCGGAGGTGAACGGGCTTGTTGCCACTGAGTGGGGTGCTTAGCATTCATATGCCTGCGCATACTGGTGGTAGTTAAGCTAGTAGTGGTGGAACCCCTGCTGAGCCTGGTTTGGCAAATGTTGCACACCACAGTCCGTCGGTCATCCGGTGTTTCCTTAAAGAACCTCCACACTTCTGAAGATCTAGCCCTCGCCGCAAGAGCCCTCACCACGGGAGCTTCACTAGTTGACAGTGGCGCTGATGCACCAGCTCTGGCCCTGCCTCTCCGTCTGGCCCCACCACTGCCTCTTCCAACCTGTTCAGGTCGAGGACTCTCCTCCGTCTCAGAAGCACTGTGTTCACCCGGCCTCTCAACCCAGCTTGGGTCTGTCACCTCATCATCCTCCGATCCCTCAGTCTGCTCCCCCCTCGGACTTCCTGCCCTGACAACAACTTCCCCACTGTCTGACAACCGTGTCTCCTCATCGTCGGACACCTCTTTACACACTTCCACTACGTCAAGAAGGTCATCATCACCCACAGACTGTGACTGGTGGAAAACCTGGGCATCGGAAAATTGCTCAGCAGCAACCGGACAAGTGGTTTGTGACTGTGGGAAGGGTCCAGAAAACAGTTCCTCAGAGTATGCCGGTTCAAATGGCAAATTTTCCTGGGAGGGGGCAGACTGGGGGGGAGGAGGCTGAGGTGCAGGAGCTGGAGGAGTGGGGATTTCGGTGACATGGGTGGACTGCGTGGAAGACTGACTGGTGGTGGACAAATTGCTCGAAGCATTGTCAGCAATCCACGACATCACCTGTTCGCACTGTTCTGGCCTCAACAGTGCTCTACCACGAGTCCCAGTAACTTCAGACATGAACCTAGGGAGTGTAGCTCTGCGGCGTTCCCCTGCTCCCTCATCAGCAGGTGGTGTCTCACCCCGCCCAGGACCACGGCCTCTGACCCCTGCAGTAGTTGGACGCCCACGTCCCCGCCCTCGTCCTCTACCCCTAGCCCTGGGGTTAAACATTTTTAAAATGAGAGTTATAACTTTTTTTTTTTTTTTACTTTTTTTTTTTTTTTTTTTGTGTTTTTTTGTTTTTTTTTGTGTTTTTTGTTTTTTTTTGAGTTTTTAGAACCAAACAATCCTATCCTATTGCTATGGCTATTTTCTAGCCAAGTATCAAAGGAAGCACACTACTATGCCAGATGAGATGACACTGAGTTATTGCCTAATAGAAATCCAACCCCTACTGAATTTTGCCACTTCAGCCTTTGCTATGGATATGTGCGCCACTAAGCGCAGAACACAGCGGTCGCAAGTCTCACTACAAATTGCTCAGAATTGGCAAGTACATGCACTGCAGAAACTACAGCCACCAGCAGATCAACCAGAAATCAAATATATAGAACGCTACTGTAGGCTTCAAGAAGCTATTTGTATTCTCCTATGGCTATTTTCTAGCCAAGTATCAAAGGAAGCACACTACTATGCCAGATGAGATGACACTGAGTTAGTGCCTAATAGAAATCCAACCCCTACTGAATTTTCCCACTTCAGCCTTTGCTATGGATATGTGCGCCACTAAGCGCAGAACACAGCGGTCGCAAGTCTCACTACAAATTGCTCAGAATTGGCAAGTACATGCACTGCAGAAACTACAGCCACCAGCAGATCAACCAGAAATCAAATATATAGAACGCTACTGTAGGCTTCAAGAAGCTATTTGTATTCTCCTATGGCTATTTTCTAGCCAAGTATCAAAGGAAGCACACTACTATGCCAGATGAGATGACACTGAGTTAGTGCCTAATAGAAATCCAACCCCTACTGAATTTTCCCACTTCAGCCTTTGCTATGGATATGTGCGCCACTAAGCGCAGAACACAGCGGTCGCAAGTCTCACTACAAATTGCTCAGAATTGGCAAGTACATGCACTGCATAAACTAAAGCCACCAGCAGATCAACCAGAAATCAAATATATAGAACGCTACTGTAGGCTTCAAGAAGCTGTTTGTATACTCCTATGGCTATTTTCTAGCCAAGTATCAAAGGAAGCACACTACTATGCCAGATGAGATGACACTGAGTTAGTGCCTAATAGAAATCCAACCCCTACTGAATTTTCCCACTTCAGCCTTTGCTATGGATATGTGCGCCACTAAGCGCAGAACACAGCGGTCGCAAGTCTCACTACAAATTGCTCAGAATTGGCAAGTACATGCACTGCAGAAACTAAAGCCACCAGCAGATCAACCAGAAATCAAATATATAGAACGCTACTGTAGGCTTCAAGAAGCTGTTTGTATTCTCCTATGGCTATTTTCTAGCCAAGTATCAAAGGAAGCACACTACTATGCCAGATGAGATGACACTGAGTTATTGCCTAATAGAAATCCAACCCCTACTGAATTTTCCCACTTCGGTCTTTGCTATGGATATGTGTGCCACTAAGAGCTAAACACAACGGTAGCAAGTCCCCCTGCTAATTCCTCACAAAATGGTAAAAGATGCAAATTAAAATAAAAAAAGTAGAACGTTATTGTAGCCCTAAGAAGGGCTGTTGGGTTCTTTGAGAATCACTCCTGCCTAACAGTAAGCTAATAGAACACCCTAACGCTTTCCCTGACCAGCAGCAGCTCTCTCCCTAGCGGCATCCAGAGACAGAATGATCCGAGCAGCGCGGCCAGCGGCTAGTCTATCCCAGGGTCACCTGATCTGGCCAGCCAACCACTGCTATCGACGTGTAAGGGTACCACGTCATGCTGGGTGGAGTGCAGAGTCTCCTGGCTTGTGATTGGCTCTGTTTCTGGCCGCCAAAAAGCAAAACGGCGGGAGCTGCCATTTTCTCGAGCGGGCAAAGTATTCGTCCGAGCAACGAGCAGTTTCGAGTACCCTAATGCTCGACCGAGCATCAAGCTCGGACGAGCATGTTCGCTCATCTCTAGTTCCACATTAATTTTTATATTCCTATGAAAGCATTAAACTTATTAAAATTGACTGTTGGTGCGAATTTATGCCTTTGTACAGTAGTTTTTTGTTCCCCCTCAGTCAAGGTAAAGTTGCTCTGGTTGTAAATTTTTTGTGTTAAATTTGTGCCATCTTGATATGAGCTAGGGTTGCTCATATAATACCAGCTGCAACAAAAACTAAATGCCACAGCGGGGATCCCTTTCACTAATAGAAAAACTCCAAAAATAACATGTTCTACATCATCTTTCTTTCTACCATCTTTGCACCAATGTTCTTTTCTTAATAAATGTTCTTTTCTAAATATATCCATATTATATAATAATAAATCCTTTAACCACGTGAACAATTTGCATTCATATATACAGAAAAATATATAAATATACACAAGAGAAAGGCTAAATGTCAGTACAAATTTCTATAATAGTTATGACCAACTCCAATAATCAAATACTGTAGCAAGGTAAAGCAAAAAATATCATAGGTGGAAAAGGATGCATAGTACCTTCATAGGCTCCTTCAGGGATAATGAATGTGCAAAACACGACGGTTTTTATAGCTGACTTACCCCTAGACAAGATGCAACATGGCATGTGTGTCATGTACAGCATTTTTGTGTGCACAATTGCTGTACTTTTATTTTTATTTAATTCTCATTAGTAAGTAAAAATTTATTATTTGGGTTAGACTCCGTGTATACTTACTCTTTGTCATCATTTTAACCCTTAGGTTGCATTAAACCTAAACTTTAAACTTCTAGTTCCCACTACTTTATTTTATATTCTTCGGGTTTTTACTATGATATTTACTATAATGTGTTGACAAACAATGATCAAGCTTCCCTTTTCTTATTATTAAAATGTTACCTTATGTATGTCTTCAATTTACGACATGTTCTTCCAATATATTTTAACCCACAGGTGCACTCAAATATATAACACCCATTGGGGCACATTTACTTACGCGGTCCTTGGAGTTCACAGAAAGTGCATTTTCCGACAATAATACACTGTGCTGCGATTCACTTTGTGCCTCCGATATCATGAATGTGTCGCTTCCCCACTCAGGTCCAACACCATCTTTTTAGTAAATCCTGCACTCAGTCGGATTGTCTGACGGCATGTCCCCTAAATTGTGTTGTATGATAGTGCAGCCCACAGACAATTTTGACCGCAGCACAGCACCGGCAAGGACCAAGACCCGGTTGCTTCCAGCACCTACACTGGCAAGCATAGCTCCAATGGCTCCAGATCCCGTGTCTCCACCAGCACCGCACGACAGAAGCAGTGGATGCCATGCAATATCGCACCATGTGAACAGGAAAAAAGGCTCACCATGTGTGAAAAGGTGATGAATACTCACTGTTCCATGTGGTCTCGGACACTAGCTGAGAGGAAGTAGGTGGGTACTATATGAAGTCTCCTGCTAAATTAAAAACACCTGGGTCGAATGGGGCTGAGTGCTCGTACCAGGCAAAAAACAAAATAAATGAAGGGATAGAATGTACTAAACCAACATGGGGAGAGAAAAAGAACTGGACAACACATCACACAATGATCTACTGCCACTAGGCTACATTATATAACGAACTTGAGGTTCTTAGTTACATTTTGATCAAATTGTATAAGCCCCTCGTATAAACACCTCGTTGTAGTGGGTCCCTATGCTATTATGTGTGGCATCACATTGCCTCCACCGCCACCGCAGCACAGCACCGGCAGGGACCAAGACACGGTTGCCCCCCAGCCCCACACTGGCAAGTATAGCCACCATGGCTCCAGGCCCCCACCATGAAGTGATAAGTGAGCTTTACAGTTTGATCAAAATGTAACTAAGAACCTCAAGTTTGTTATATAATGTAGCCTAGTGGCAGTAGATCATTGTGTGATGTGTGGATGTGTGGTCCAATTCTTTTTCTCTCCCCATGTTAATCCACATCAATATCTATCATGAACTTCAGTCTTTTTACTCAGTGGTGGTGATGTTTCAATCTCCAAATCACAGAATGTGGTCACATTTTTTGAGGGTTTTAGACCAATTTTAGACAGTCTTCCATCCGTAAGGGGCGTAGCCTCAGTAAAAGGTGGGAAAGGTCTCATAGGAAACATATACAGACTTCTTAATGGTCAAACTAATCAAACAAATGGTTTGGTGCAATAAAAGATGTAAACATATCACTATAGGTGTAAGCCACAATGTCATACATATAAGAGGTAATATATATTAGGGATTCTTTTCTTTTTTCTCTTTATTGTGCTATTTTTGGTGCATTGAACCTTCACCTTTTTTTGCACTGTTTCCATTGGTTTTAAAATGTGTAGTAGTTGTGGCAGCCTCAAGTTTGCTCTATTCATCTTAACATGCTTGTTCGGATTTGTGCCTTTTTGGCATAAATTGGCTGAATTCTGCCAAAAAATGTGGAAAACTATGCCAGCAAGACATTGGCATAAGCAAGTTTCTTCAATTAAAGAAGAAAAAAGGCACAAAAAGGCGCAAATTGGACCAAGTAAAAGCTGGGCACAGAATAGTGAATTGACAGATATAACATACTAAAAATAACATTAAAATAAATTAGGGACAAAAAAATGAAAACAAAGAGAAGAAACTAAGATAAATGATCCTTATAGTATTTAATTACACAGATTAAAGATGAAGTTTATCAATTAGTAAGAAAAAAAACAGTCATTTGAATACCAGTACCACAGGGTCATACATACAGTGATTTTTATTAATGAGCACAATGAAGCCAAAAAACACATGTTTTTGATCTTTCATCTATCTAACTCATCTCTACTTTCTATTCTTATATATAATTGTTAGTTTCACATTTAAATTTATTACAAATTATGGACAATATATTTTATATTTTTAAATGTAGATAAACACCTTATAAAAAAAAGAAACCTTGATCTGAACATTAACCTTTTTCCTGTTGCTAAGCATCTCTGAAGAGAATCTTAGTTACCAGCTTTGACTGAAACCAGATAAGGTGACAGTCGTTTCCTGATTTGTTATATAGCAAGGCCCAAAATGCTAAGGAAACCTGACAAATGGTAACATACAACTTTGCAGAATCACACTTTGCAAAACACGTGGGGAGCATCTGGTACTCTATTAGACAGTGTTTTTTGTCACACTATGCAGGGAAGCACCCTGAAGGGAACAGATGGTAG
Organism: Engystomops pustulosus; assembly: GCF_040894005.1. Classification (NCBI taxonomy): domain Eukaryota; kingdom Metazoa; phylum Chordata; class Amphibia; order Anura; family Leptodactylidae; genus Engystomops; species Engystomops pustulosus. Next base: position 115,946,276 of record NC_092417.1, read on the forward strand.
AGGCATAGGGGTCTGCATGTTGCAGGATTCGTAGCCAACATTGTCCTTGCTGCTTATTGTCTGTTCAAAATAAAAGCGCATTTGTGTGGTTGTTGATATTTCTATGCCCTATTGCACTCAATACAGCCTTGCATATCCTTTATTATTTCTGGGGTTTTTCATTTGCATTTTTCAAGGTTAAACACTATAAAACTAAACAATTAAGACACAACTTTCTTGAATAAAGATGACACAACATTTTAAATATGTGTGGCTGAAATAGTCATAAGAGTAAATTCAAATTTATCTGTATAAGACTAGAAGGTGGACTTATTTAGTAACCTTTTGTAAGCTTTATTTTTTAGCAATCCTATGTAGCATATGAGTACATCTTTAGCAGCCCATTCCTTAAAGTCATATCCGAGCAAGTATCTGTAGATAATGAAAAAATGTACGGCACTCTTTGTGCGGGTTCATAACTGGGGTACCATCCCGTATCAATTCCCTTCAGTACACTAATAAATAGTGGTATTCAGCTGAATAACATTTTTGGTCCCAACAGGTCCTTCATCAGAAACTAAAAATAATTACAAAAAAATATCCGTACAATATACAATAGACAATGCATAATAAGCATTAAGTGTTAATATTTATAGCAAATTTCACAGGTGATACTATATGCATGAAAGCATTTGGTACTCCTGGCTCTGCCGGCCCCACCTCCCACTCACTGGGGACGACAGACAGAAAGTGCTTGTACATTCCTGTGCCGCCTGGGGCGCTTGTGAGCCAGATACACATCACTTCCATGTTCCATGATATTTATACCTGAGTGCCAACTTTTTCCCCTTGTGCAGTTATACGCTGTTTCTACTGCTTCTGCTGCCCTGTCGAGAGGTTACTACCTCAATATCTTTCATCTTTACACTCACAATCCATTAAGTAAGTCTGCCCACTAATGTTTTTGGTCCTTATTTATTGACCTTTACTTTTTCCATACTCCTCACCATTATTGGTCCTTGCCGGCGAAACCCTGGCTCGGGCGGATAGGAAAGCTAGCGTCCCGTTATGTGAATTTGTGATATGCGCATTTTTAATGGACTCTTGTGAGTATGATGAACTGAAATAAATTTTAACTTTGTTGGAACGTACCACACCATCTGCCTACATATTTTTTTCCAGCTACAAATATAATTAAAGGAGGATGATGAGAGTGCGATGGTGCTAGTCTGAATGGTGACATACTTTCAGCAGGTGAAACTGAAGATTGGTACTGTTCATCAGTGTTTTAAGATGGAATAACGAGGGAGAAGAAAAATATTGGCAGCTCCGGTCATAGTGAAATTATTTTCTGTGGACTTTTTCAAAGACTGTGTGGACGGGTGTTATACTGTGAGTAGCTCCTTAAGGGGCAAACTGTGCACCACGAACAACTGTGTTTCTGTGGCTTATTAATTGTTGCAAGCCTATGTCTCACAATGGCCATTGTGCACTTGAACCAATTTCATGACATGCATATAATATCACCTGTGAAATTTGCAATATACTTTTACACTTAAGGATGTTGACTGTTTATTATGCATTTTCTATTTTATATTCTACTGATATTTTCTGTAATTATTTTGAGTGTCTGATGAAAGACATGGGGCCCAAAGCTTTACATAACTGAGTTATTGGATTTCTATACTATTATCAAAAAAGATTTCTATTTAGCATTGTACTGAATTGACTTAACTGCATTTTCATGCTTTTGACAATGCAGCAATCATTATTTAGCTGGGCTCACAGATTCAGTACCTACAACTCCACTATTACATACATGTTTTTATGGATGTGTGATGTCCTTTTTTGTATTTACATGTATGCCATTTTGCTTAAAGGGATCAGTATGATTTAGTTTCTACTCAGAATATAGTCCTTTTAGTAAATGTGAAAGTGAACATGACAACTTTAGTTGCGCAATATATACCTTAAAAGTCTTTGGGGCTGATTTATCAAAAGTGTCATAAGATAAGATACAGATAGTGCAGACTATAGCTGCACCAGGTTAATCACTGTGGCACATTTACCAAGGGTCACACGGTGCACTTTTATCAGGCAGTGCACGTCCTTCTAGGCTAAAACAGCTAACACGGGTATTTAATAAGTCTCTGCGCTGCGCCACAAAAAAGATGGTGAACTCTGTAGGACCAATGTGAGAAGCGACAGATTCATGATTTCTGGCGCAGGAGCTTAGTGAATCGTCACACACAGCATTATAGACGGATAATGCACTTTCAGTGAACTCGAGTGACCTTGTAAGTAAATGTGCCCCACTGTGTTTATTACTTGATGATAAATCTGATTCAGTATAAGGCTGTCTAATGACACATCTTATTAGTTTGATTACGTGACTTGGCTTAGTACATCAGAATGCTGCACCAAAATTGTTGCAATTGTTGCAATGTTTGGCACACAAAATTTTATACAAAACCATGACTCCTTTTGATAGACCAGACCCCTTATTGCGCTACTTGTAATAGTGCCTGGAAGCTGTCTAAAACCAATGATAAATGTGGTGCAGACATTTTTTGTGCAAATTAAACAAGAATTCTATCATAAATAGATTGAAAAGACCTATTTTATCTATATGCCATTTACTCTATGCAATGGTTCCTCTTCTCTTCTAATCGCCTTGCTCATTTTAATTAAAAAGGTATTTGGGGAAAATGAACATCTGATAAATAAATACAACAAAACTCATTGTCATTAATAATAAAATGGAGGTAACAAAGTTTTCATTTATGATTCACAAAATTTTATGGGCTTTCTAAAGAAGACAGAATTATCACCATGATGGCCAGCATGGGATACTACAACTCCCATGAGCCCCCAGTTCTCAATGACAGCTCCTCCCTCTCATGCTCTAATCCCAGCAATCTCTGAGGTAATTATCTACTCTATTACCCGAATAATGAAAACTAATAAACTACATATCTCTCACGTTCTATATCATTGTGTTACTGCCATCACTGCACATTATCTAAGCCCCAATGAAATGTTGTCTCACAATAACACTGCCCAGACTGAATGTATCACATACTTTACTGCTGTACAATGTGTCCGCATTAAAATATGACACCCACATGGACCTTTACCATATCATTGCAAACGTGTTTCAATAACTCTTTGAATGACACAATGCATGCTGACGACAGTAATGATCAGACACAGGCAGTGGTGGGATTTAGGTAGAAAATGTTTCCACAATACAGCACTTGGTTAAAATAAGGCCTTATTTTTTCATATTATAACAATGACATTGCATTCAGCTTTATCCAATAACAAGCAACACATCTTTTCTTCATAGCTGTTTCCATTATTCAAGCTGCCCTCTTAAAAGCAGATGGGCACTATTCACGTGTTAGGATTGTGTTCACACAATTTGTTGCAAATACACAATATATTACAAATATTGTTACAGGTTCTACATCTGAGTCACAGTATTTAATATCATCATTTTTTTCAATTATAAATGTAATGCATTATCTGGGAGCAGGCTATAACAATAGACAAAGACAGTGGGCTCTAACAGTAATCCCACTTCTCAGCTTTCCCTGCCTGATTGCCTTATAAACCACAACAGTAAGAGAAAACTAAGAAATGTTCCCTCCCTGTAAAAGGCTAAACAAAAAGACACAGTACAAAATCACCAGGATGCCAGGAGATAGGTCAAAATCACAAGAAAAGTCTGGAGCTTACTAAGATACCTATATACCAGGCACTCTTACAAGGGGGGCAGTACTCGAATGTAATATCAACGACCCGACCCAAAACAGTTATTTGATTGGAATTCTGAGATCCCGACAAAACAGAAAGGAAGTGATGTAATTAGAGGTGTCAGGCTTGCGGGATATGGATCCTCTGGACCACTGCAGACGATGACTCAAGCCACTACCTGGGACCGGAGTCTAAGTGGTACCCGGTTTTCACCAGAGCCCGCCGCAAAGCGGGTTAGACCAGCTGCGGCGTGATACCACCAGGTCGTTCCTCAGGCGTGACTTGTCTGCAGTGGCAGCCAAGGTTGAGGTACAGAAACAGCAGACAAACTCGAGGTCACAGTCCAGGCACAAGGTCAGGGCAGGCGGCAGAGATGCAACGTCAGAATCAAATCCGGGGTCAGCAACAGGAGGTCCAAGCAGAGGGGTATGGGAACACAGCACACAAGACAGCAGCACAGGGAATCACTGGTACACGGGAACACGGAGGGGGTCAGGTAACACAGGAAAACGGAAGGACTCAGGAATGCAGGAGACACAGGAATGCAGGCAAATCGCAACAGAGCTTTCTCTTAGGCTGTGAGGCACAAAGATCAAGCAAGGGCTTGCAGGAAGAGGCAGGCTTATATAGAATTAGTTAAATGGCCAGCACCAATTAATGGTGCACTGGCCCTTTAAATCTTAGCGAGCCGGCGTGCGCACGTCCTGCGGGAGCAGCAGAGGACGCCGCGGGAGCTGGGGAAGGTGATAGAAGCCGGCCACCGGACCCCGGGGAGGCACGGGTGCACCCGCGATCCGAGACAGGGATTGCGGGAGCACCCGTGACAAGAGGTAACAAGAACCTGTCAATAACAGTGGATTAACTATAGATGAACTAGAGCCATGCTGCAGGAGATTATTGGGTGTTATGCTAATCAATCCAAACAGCAAACAAACCTAAATGTGTGACAGTATTCAGGAAAGGTATAATGCCTCCTCAGCTGGACTGCATAGAGAGAGGACGATGCAAACACAGCTTTTACAGTATTCCCCTGGGACCCTCATCAGTCCCAAGGTATAAGGAAACATGGAGCATGAAGATACTGGAGAAAATACTGAACCTTATGAGAATCCTGAATCTTTTTAAATTGAAATTCCAATTAGACACTGGTAAAAACATTTTTTTTTAACAGAGATTTATGGAAAATGTTCTTCGTATCATAGTATAGAAGGTTAGTAAATGACATCAGTCCCTTAAGTCCAACCCATTAAATTATACTGGGTTTATCCAGAAGAAGGCACATTCTAAGGCCAATGCCAACTGTCCCAAAGCAGTGAAAAACTCCCTACCTCCTGTCCCCTAATACAGAGGACAGAATAACTAACAGAAACAGTTGTATTTTAGTCCCCCCCCCCCCATTTCCCTAATAATCTTGGTTGCACCCATTCCAGTTCTACTATATTTATTTTATACACTTGTGCCCAAAACTGTACACAATATTCCATCACTGACCAGGGATTTATCTAAGGGTACAACTATGTCCTTATAAGGAGAATCTATTCCTTTGGTACATGCCATAATTTTATTTGTTTTATTAGCTGCCTGGCTTTTATCACAAAATTAAGTTTACCATCCACCAATACCCCAAAGTCTTTTTCAGCTGCAGTTACCAAGTTATTGACCGTTTAGAATAAAAATGTGCTTTTTGTTTCCATGGCCCAAATGCATAACCTTAAATTTATCTACATTAAACCTCATCAGCCATTTCTCCACTTATTCCTCCAGCTTCCACAAATACCTATGTAATAAAATATTATTGGCCTCAGTATTAATTACTTTACAGAGCTTAGTAGCATCTGCATATTTTGAAACTCTACTGTGTAAACCCTTTTTAAGTTCCTTACCCCTTACCAACGTGTGACTTATTAGCACATCACACGTCAGCTGCCGATGTATGAAGAGAGCTCACGTGCTGATCCCTCTCCATATTTCCAGTGGGTGTTTGTTACATATTGTGTGAACCCTTTGATCGCCATAGACCCCAGGAACATAGGCTCTTGTTCAGAGACAGCAGTAGGATAGAAACATTTCTCAGGAAACAGAGGGAACACAAAGGGATGAGTAGGTTCAATTCTAGCTTTGCGTCTATCTCTGTGGTCAATACAGACCAAGTCTTCGAGACCGGTGTTTCAGTTTTAGTAATGTTTCAGTAACCTGAACATACCCATGTAATATGTTTTATGTCTAATTTAACAGGACACATGAAAATGGGAATTATTCTCACCGTTAATTCGGTTTCCATTAGTCCACCATGACGGCCCCACTTGGAGGATGACCCCTTGACCTCTGTAGGGACAGGAAGCAGAGAAGTTAAATACCCACCCCCTGCATCTACACTCCAGTGACTACCAAATAACTACACCGGCAGCGGATGCAACTCATTTTATTGCATGTTTTAATCACACACAATTAATCCGTGAAGTACAGAATTTTTACATGGGTGGGAAATATATATGGGCCGTCATGGTGGACTATTGGAAACCGAATTAACGGTGAGAATAATTCCCATTTTCCATTGCGTCCCCCATGACGGCCCCACTTGGAGACATAACAAATTATATTTCAGGTAGGGACAACAGCTTGTAGTACTTTTCTACCGAAAGCTAATTCATTCGTGTTTTGCAGGTCTAACCTATAGTGTTTTACGAATGTCAACTGGCTAGACCATGTAGCTGCCCTACAAATTTAATTTATGGAAGCTCCCCTTTTTTCAGCCCATGAGGTTGCCATGGCACGTGTAGAATGTGCTCTAATTGCTTCAGGTATTGACATATTCTGGGCTGCGTAAGCATTCTTGATAACAGTCTTGATCCATCTTGCTAGAGTAGATTTTGAAGCTTTTATCCCTTTGTTCTTTCCGCTGAACTGCAGAAGGATGTTTGAGTCTTTCCGCCATGGTTTTGTTGTTTCCAGGTAAAAGAGAAGGATTCTCCTGACATCAAGGGAGTGCCATTCTCTTTCTTTTGTTGATTTCGGGTTTCGACAAAATGTAGGCAGAATAATTTCCTGGCTTAGATGGAAACCTTTGGGATAAAATTGTTATCAAGTGTTAATGTTACTCTGTCTTCAGATATTTTTAAGTAGGGTTCTTTGATGGACAATGCCTGAATCTCCCCCAAACGTCTGGCCGATGTTATGGCGATAAGAAAGGTCAACTTTAATGTTAATTCTCTAATATTTTTTGAGTCTAAGGGCTCAAATGGAGGACCAGTTAGATAATTTAAGACAATAGATAAATCCCAGTTTGGGACAGCTATTTTAATGGTAGGTTTAAGTCTAGAAGTAGCCTTTATAAACCTCCTTACCCATTGATGCTCTGCCAGAGGATTATCGAAAAATGCACTCAAAGCGGATATCTGGACCTTCAAGGAGCTGGTTTTTAGGCCTTTGTCGAAACCTGCCTGGAGAAAATCCAAAACCTGAGAGATATTAGGAGAGTTCTGGTTAGGAATCTTAGGCCCACAAAAAGAAACAAATGTATTCCAAATGCGGGAATAGATAGCATGAGTGATAGGTTTCCGACTTGCCTTTAGGGTCGATATGACTTTGTGAGACAAGCCTTTGCTTCTTAGTAGTTCCCCTTCAGGATCCAAGCTGACAACTGGAGAGCCTGGGGATTTGGGTGCAGTACTGGTCCTTGGAATAACAGGTCTGTACGAGGAGGAAGGTGAACCGGTTCTTCCAGGGCTAGCTTCCTGAGGGATGGAAACCATATCTTCTTTGGCCAGAAGGGTACCACTAGAATTACTTTCCCTCTTTCCTTTTGGATTTCTTGAACCACTTTTGGAATTACTGGAACTGGTGGAAAGGCATACATTAGTGCTGCATTCCAGGGATGTCTGAAGGCATCTAGCTGGTTCATTGGTGTTGAACCGTCTAGCGAAAAGAAAAAGGTTGTCTTTGAATTTGCACGGGTTGCAAACAGATCTATTTCTGGGACTCCCCATTTTTGGGTTAGCTGCTTGAAAACCTCGTTGTTTAGGCACCACTCGCTGTTGTTGATATGTTTCCTGCTGAGGTAGTCCGCTATTGCATTTTCTTCTCCCTTCAGGTGGACTGCGGATAGGGATAACACGTTGTCTTCTGCCCAACTGAAGATTTTCTCCGATAGGAGAAGAAGTTCGGTATTCTTGGTGCCTCCTTGGTGGCGTAGATAGGCCACTGTGGTGACGTTGTCTGAATATATTTTTACATGGCGAGATTTTAATAGATCTCCGCTGGTTTTTAGGGCCTCCCATACGGCTCTCAACTCTCGATAATTGGAAGATCGATTCTGAATGGATAGGGGCCATTCCCCTTGGGCAAGGGACCCTTCGATGTTTGCTCCCCATCCAGTCAAACTTGCATCCGTCTGGATTGATAGCAGAGGCCATGGATGCCAGGTTACTCCTTTCTCCAGATATTCTGGATGTGTCCACCATACTAGAGCGTCTTTGATCTCCGCAGGAATCTTTATTTTCCAGTCCAGATGAGCTGGGTTCTTGTCCCACATGGATAATACCCAATTTTGTAACCTGCGAGTATGTGCTTGACTCCACTGCACTGCTTGGATGCATGCTGTCAGTTGTCCTAACAGCCTCATTACATCTCTTATGGAACAATCGTGTTTCTTCCGGAATAATTCCACATTCTGTACAATTTTTAACTTTTTCTCCTGTGGGAGGAAGGACATTTGGAGTGATGAGTTCAGAGAGACGCCCAAAAATGTAGTGATCCTGCTGGGTTGCAGGTTTGACTTTTTCCAATTTATGATCCAGCCTAGTTGTCTGAGGATGGTAATTGTAAAATCCCTGTGTCGGATTAGCTCCTGTTCGGATCCTGCTACAATCAATAGATCGTCTAAATACTGAATTAGAACTATCTTCCTTGTTCTTAAGAAGGCCACCACTTCGATAATAATTTTTGAAAACGTCCTCGGAGCTGATGATATTCCGAAGGGCAGCGCCTTGTACTGGAAATGGTGTATCCGACCTTCTGGGTTGAGAACTGCAACCCTGAGGAACTTCTGGGACGTTTTGTATATTGGTACATGATAATAGGCATCCTGTAGGTCGATCGTACACATGAATGCCCCCCGTGGAATCTGCGTAATTGCTGAACTTACAGTCTCCATTTTGAATTTCCTGTATAGGATATACTGATTTAGACCTTTCAGGTTGCATATCATCCTGAAAGACCCGTTGGGTTTTTTTATTAAGAATAATGGGGAGTAATGACCTACTCCTATCTGCGAGACTGGAACAGGTATGATGACATCTAGGTCTAGTAATTTCTGTGTTTCTGTCCACAGCTGCAGGGTAAGTTCTGGTGATGGCTGTCTGGTAAGAAAAAATTTTTGGGGAGGAAGAGACGTTATCTCCAGCCTGTAACCGTCTTCTAACAGTGTTAGAATCCAGGGGTTCCGTGTGATATCTGTCCACTGCTGGTAAAACTTTAGGAGTCTTCCCCCCACTCTGGCGTCATTTTTTGAATGATGGGGTGGTGTTGCTGGAGCTGAGGAGGAAGCCTCTTCCTCTGCCCCCTTTTGGGTAACTCCATTTCCCCTGCTTTCCTTTCCCTCTGTAAGGGAATTTCTTCTCTTTCGGGTCCCGAAAGGGCTGTTTCTTCTGACCCACTATTGCTTCAGGAAAGCCTTTTTTCCTATCAGCTGCCTTTTCGAGGATGGTGTCCAACTCGTGTCCGAAGAGGTACTCTCCTTGAAAAGGAAGGCCGCATAATTTGGATTTGGATCTGAAATCTCCTGTCCACTGTCTTAGCCAGAGCGTTCTTCTTGCTAAATTAGAAAGTGCTCCTTCTTTTGCGCTGAATCCTACACCCTCTGCTGAGGCGTCCGCGACAAAGGCAGCTGCTGACTTTAGTATAGGTGTGGTTTCTAAGAGAATTTCTCTTGGAGTACCATCCTTGATATGATTTTCTAGTTCAGACAACCAGAAAAACAGGGTACGAGACACCGATGTTGTGGCAATATTAGACTTCAGATTCCACATGGCCGATTCCCATGTTTTTTTCAGCAGACTATCTGCTTTCCGGTCCATGGGATCCTTTAGTTGGATAGCATCTTCAAAGGGGAGATCGGTCTTTTTTGCAATCTTTGTTACTGGGATATCTACTTTTGGAAAGGAATTCCAGATTTTCGATTCCTCCTCATCAAAGGATAAACGATTTTTAAACTCTCTTGATAGAGATATTCTGTTTTCTGGATCTCTCCATTCTTCAAGGATTAGATCCTTTAGGGTTTTATTGATTGGGAAGACCCGTCTCTTTTTTGCTTTAAGAATCCCAAAAAGCTCGTCCTGGATCGATTTTGGCTCTTCTATCTTAAGCGTGTCTCTCATGGCCTTCAATAGAGGTTCTAGATCTTCCGACATGAACAAGTATCTGGATTCCATCTTAACAGCAGATGTGGATGGAATAGAGTCTAAGTCTATCGAGTCCTTAATTGAATCATCAACTGACTCAGCTTCGGACTCTGATTGGTATTCTACCCTTTGCCTTTTTGATAAAGGCTCCTGGGGCAAGAGATTAGCTAAAGATGAGGCTAATGAACATTGTACCTCCCCCTTAATAAAGGTTCTCATTTCGTCCATAAATGATGTTTTCTCCTCTTTTAAGAGGCTATCAATACAGTCTTTACAGATGGCTTTCTTATAGTCATTAGATAACTTATTAAAGCACATATTGCATCGGCGGGAGGTAACTTTTCTTTTTGCTGCATCTTTTGGAGGCAAATCCTTCGGATCTCTATGTTTCGCCTTCTCTTTCGGTTCCTACCAACAGAGAAGGAGAATAGTATTTCTATTAAATAGTAACATAAATACTTGTGTATGTTAGGATACAACCCACAGTAACACAGACACCCCGAAACCACTCACAGGAGCTATAGGCGGGGGATCTATAGACACAGCTTCCATGGTGCAGGACTCAATACTGCCAATGGTTATATACAGCACCTATGTATACACATATATATATATATATATATATATATATATATATATACATGTGTCCAATATCTGATATATATATATATACCCATGAGGTATATGGTACATACTTGCCTTTAGCACACAGCCTCGTGAGGTAAGGCAAAAAAGATGGCCCGGTATGTTAATCCTGGAAGATATACAACGTTGTTTTAACTAAACTAGCCATCACAATGCATTGTACAGGGAGCGCCATTGTATAGGTGTCTTACCACTGCTTAAGGATCACAAACGCTGAGTTCACCTAATGTATTAGACCTCAGATCACTGTGCGTCCCCGCTACATTTAAATCTTACCGCTCCACGCGCCTGTTTCCGGACTCTGCGACAGATTACCTCACTTCCGGTGCGCCACCGGAAGTTGTCACTGGCGGCCGCGTCAGACACGCCGCCGCCATTTTGTTGAAGTCCGGGTGTCGTAAACCTCGCGGGGTCGTGGACAGAGCCGGAACTACCGGCCCAAAATGCCGACAAGGGAAGGGTCGTCTGCACCGATCGCTGTCCTGGACCGGAGGGGTAAGAGGATGATCCCCGCGCCACACATGCTCCCCTCTCACTGTCCTTCTTGGATGGAAGGATCGGAGGAGAGATCTTCTCTACTACCTGCCCTGTGTAGGGACAGGAAGACACTGGAGTGTAGATGCAGGGGGTGGGTATTTAACTTCTCTGCTTCCTGTCCCTACAGAGGTCAAGGGGTCATCCTCCAAGTGGGGCCGTCATGGGGGACGCAATGGAAAATATTGTTTTTATGAAATTAGATTATGAATGCCATAATATAATTTTTAATTTTTAAGAAAAATTTTTTTTTTGGTAGGGATTTAGGGGAAACAATTCTATATAGCATAACAATTAATGTTATTTAGGTGTAAAGAGGCATCTAAATTTGATTTAATTTGAAACAACTTACCACCATATTTTTTGTATGGACCATTCATATATTTATATAAATTAATCATGTCCCCTCGTATTCGTCTCTTTTCCAGAATAAATAAATCTAGTTGTT